>NC_052357.1:34790414-34809437 GCF_009727055.1 Benincasa hispida
TATATCTAATTTCCTCCAAAATAATGTATCTCATACATTTAGCCAATTATATCATATATAATTAACCAATCCAATTATATCATATATAATTGAACTTCCTCTTGTCAATTTGAACATTTCAAATTAACCCAAATACTGGTTCTCGACTTTATCCAAGCTACCCAGGTGACCTAATAGACCTGTGGCTCGAAGCCCCGGAATTAGCCCTTGAGTGAGTCATCTATCTACTTACCCCTGCCTCGGGGAAAGAGTGAATTCCATCTTGTGTAGCTCAATTCCCAGCTCCCAAGTCAGACGTATCCCCAAAATGGTAGGTTTGGATCGACGACTTGGCCACTCACACCCATACAAATCAAAGGACCGCCCTCAATGGCAGGAGTTCCCAACTCACTCAGGATTGAGGTCATATTACCTATGGTCATCCTAGTGAAGTGAAGTCTCTATCATGAACGGTGTTATATAATGAGACATTAACACTTCGTGGTCAGGTCTTATACAAACTCTTTGTATAGGATGCCCCTGCTCGCATGTCCCCAACACGAATGATTAGGATCAGATCATCTGTGGCAAGTCACAACACTTGTGACCATGCCATAAGGCGGGGCGCTTCCGTAGCATTACCAAGATAAGGTTTCCCTCCTATATCCATATACTACAGACCATTTTAGTTATCACTCAAGACATGATCCACTTGTATGTCACCATATACATGCTTGAGTCACATACAGATAACCAGAGATTTTATGTTTATTGGTTTGTGGTAAAGCAAATAAAACACGTACCCGAGCAAAACAACAAGATGTGAATTAAATATCATATATTAACAACACAAGTGTTCATATATATACTGCTTACAAACTACAGGACACGAGACTTTAGGGCATCAACCCCAACAGATACAAACAATTTTAGTTCAATTGAATGGAATAGTGGATGGAAATACGAAGTAAAAAGGAAATAGTCAAGTCGTAGAGTTCAATCTCGTGTCCTCTTTGGCTTGTTTTTAGTGCTTGCTATAACCAACTTGGTGGAGGAGTTGAAGAAGATATCACCCATGCTTTTCTTTGGTAGCACCTCTTTATCAACGGTGGAAAAATGGTGGTCGTCCCTCTTACTCCTTTCTTGCAAACGGTAGAGGTGAAAAAGTTCCAACTATTTGCTGTCTATTATCTAAATTGTAACTATCTAAATCTTCTTCTTGCAAGTGACTTCTTCTTATATAGGCAATCTCTCAACAACTTGGTGATGTGATTGCATTAAATTTCATACTCTTAAATACCCGCCTGCCACTCTGATTCAATCAGATGTCATCAGTCAAATGCCCATGCCTTCAAGTTGTGGTTTGACGTAAAATGCACAAGCCAAATGAATCCTTCATGGGTTGAGTAGTCTCAGACGCATACCTCTTGCGTTAGCCTCGTCTGCAACACTTGGTAGATTTTTTCTAATTCCTACATCAAAGTGCATTAGTCATGCAACTTTTACTTAAAAGGATACTTTTGTACAAGTTTATCGGATATGTAGAATTTCATGCGTTTTCCTTTGCAATGAATGTGTTTACATCACTAAAAATCCTAATTATTTCAACTTTGAGAGAACCATAACTTGTATTTCTACAAGTTATCACATCCCCAAATTTTGAACAATGCTCGTCCTCAAGCATTCCTAAAATAATTTCTCAACATACTCTCGTGAACTTAACGCACTAGCTCCACCTCTCATCATATCTTTTAAACTAAAAGTGTTTGAGATTGGCGTTTAAAATATAGGTTTATTCCCTTCCCAAAGAAATATATAATTGATCTCTCATGCAACAAGCACTTTCTTAAAGAATTCTTTTACTTTCCATAACATTTCCATCTTTCAAATCCAGTAATGCATTAGAAGGTTTTCTTATAAAAATTCTTTTAAGTGCAAGTTATTATTCTCTTTTAGGACTACCCATGCGTTGATTCAGATAACTTACCTTCGTTTTGGCTTGCCCCCACGGGTTTCATACAGACATCCAACTACAAGCAAGTGTCCTTGACAACTAAACTCTTATCTAAGCGTTTAAGCATTATGTTTCTCTTCCTTGGGCTTAGATAACGGAGTTTGGGACGAGATGGTCTTGGTTCCCTACCTTCGTTTTGGTTTAGACCCATGGGTGTCATGCTTATCTTAGACATGTAAGTTATTAAATATTAGTGTTATCATTGAGGTATCAAAGCTTCAACGCAAGATACAAAAGTAATAAAGGAAAGATAAGAGAAATATTGAAGACAAATGCAAGGATCAAAATGATATAATTTCATTCATTGGAAAAGATGGATACATGAAATTCAAAATGTTCAAATGCATACAAAAGTTCGAAATAAATATGAAATAAAAAAAGGCCAACACCCTCAAATTTATCTATGAGTCTGGTGCGTTGTCTCTGCGTTGAAGTGCAGGGTCTTCATCCATGAATCTAAGGGGATTTCTCAAGTGTTGTGGTAGGGGAGGAAGCATGGACATTCCCATCAAGACTTGGTTAATGTACTGCACCGTGAAGTTGAACTGGCCAATTGCAAATGTAGCACTTCCATGGATGTGGCCAGGGGTTTGATTTGTGCTTGAATGAACTGTTTGAGTTCATCCATGTTGGCCTGTGAGATAGGAGGTGTAGGTGCGTTTGGTTGGAGTGGTTGAGGTTAACGCATCTTCCCAACTAGGCTGTCAGTGATGTGGGTGTTGCTTGTTCCCAACCTAGTTGGCTCATTGATGGTTGTTGGTGAAGGATCCTATGAAGGCCCTTGAGAGGAACATGGGATCGGACCCAAACCCAGAACTTACAAAACATAAATTTTACAGCAAAAACATACAGATTATGCATTTAAAAGATAATTGTAGCATGCTTTAAAACAAAGGTTACATAATAGAAAATGGTAAGAATATTAAGTCGGTGATCTGGCTAGTCTCAAAGGACTGCCTTCATAGGAAAAAGTTCACAACTCAATTAAGATTCAAGTCATGTTACCTATAGTCATCCTGGTCAAATGTAGGTCTTTAGTATGAATGGTGTTATATAATGAGACTAGTCATTTCGTGGTTTGGTCTTATACAAACTTCTTTGTATAGAATATCTCCACTCATATGTCTCCACATGAATGATCAAGATCAAATCATTTGTAGCACTTTACAACAATTGTAACATCTACAATGCGGGCCATACTTATAGTGTCACTAGTAAGGTATCCAACTTTATCCATATACTACAGACTATTTAGGTTATCACTTAAACATGATCCACCTATATATCTCTACATACATGTTTAAGCTTACAAAATAACCTTCGATGTTAGTTTATTGCTTTGTGTTTAATGCAGCTAATTTTGAAATAAAACATCACATATTTTATTACATAAATAAAATGTTTGTACAATACAATTGCAAACTATAGGACCATACGAGATTTAGGGCATCAACCTCAACAGTTGGAGGATCAAATGTGGAAGGTAAGGGTGAGCAGAGAATGGAGTGTTACGAGCTTTCTGTTTCGTCAACCTGATCCCTATGATTTCATCTTGGTGTGTTAGATCAAATGGTTCATTAACAGGAGATGTTAATCTTAATGGAGGGAGAGGTAAGTTGAGGTCCATAATGTTGCTATCCTCATATTCTAACGCCAGCTCAGCTTCAGATTCTTGCTCTTCTAGTGAAGCTTCATTGCTTGGTTCTTCTTCAGAAGTCTCGACACATCTCTTCTTTGTTGCACGCTTTGAAGATTGAGGTCTCGAAGCCTTAGGCTTGAGAGGCAGGTTTGGCTGATTAGGTGAGCCTCGAAGCAAACATCTGATAAGCTTAATATCCATTAACCCATCGACCTCTTCAAAGTCATCCTTAGAGGGATGTCGCCATGTTTGCATAATGCATAGATGAGCCACCAGAAGTACAGTTGCCCACATGGCTTCCCCTTGATAGCTTTGATTTGTTATACTATGATTTTTCCTACGTTAAGAGGGATGCATTTCATTATGTAGCAGATAGCCAAGTTCCTTTCCCTTGATACAGTTTCATCATGCGTTATGGGTATAATACGGTTCTTGATCAAATACAGCCATAGGTTGGCATTAGGGAGAAGGTTTCTAAGAGCCATTGTCATGATGGTCGTTCTGGAAATGTTCCATGAACTCCTAGGCTTGGCTACTACGTGTACCGCATAGTCCAATTTGTTTCGAGTTGGTTGTTTAAGGATGCAGTTACCCTCTGCATCTAGGTTTCTTATGCGTCAAGCAGTTCATTGATAATTTTGGAGTAGAAGCGAACAACACTATCTTCCACCAGTATTGCGTCTCTTTCTTCATCGAAATCATTGTTGTAGAATCTGCGGACGAGGTAGGGCCAGATCCCTGATGGGCTTACACAAAGTTGGCACCAGCCCATTACGTCGATGGTGTCAATAATGTAATCTGGCAAAGGGCCTTGTTTTGGAAAGAAGCCCTTCTCTACAAGGATATCGTTGAATTGTCGCTTCCTTCCCCTTGTTGGTTTGGGTGACGTAGTTGTTACCCTCTTCCCTTTCTTTTCACTTGTCTTGTATCTCTCAGCCTCTCGGGCCAACACCCTTGCTTCCTCCTCCAACTCTCTTTAGGAGGTGTTTTTCCTTTGTCCTTGTTGCGTAGGTCCATATTCCTCCAACCTACGTTCAAGGGCACTCGAATTAGATGAGCTGCCATCTTGCATTGCAACCATAGGACATGTTGCAACTTCATTTTGTTCCTCTTCTTCTTCTTCTTTAACTATAGACCTTCTTTTCCTTCATGATGGTTGTACTGAGGGCCCTTCATTCGCATCTGACAATTGTTGTAATGATGCGTCAGGGTTAATTCCTTACATCCTTTTTTCATTTTCTTCTTTATCCATGTCCTCTTCTAACATTATGGCATAACGGTCAGCCTCATCCATCTCTTCTACTGATTCTGAGGCGTTTTCAACCCTCACTCTTTCAGGCTTGTTCTTAGCCAATGCGTCAGAAGCTTCTTGATTCATCATTTGCTCCATTTCCACAAATTACTTTTGGTCAAGGCTGGCTAAAATTGTTCCAAAGACCTCTTGCTCATCTCTTTGAGCCATCTCGTTGAGGTCAGGTTGTTCAGTGGGTTGTGTGGTTGGTTCCAACGTAGGGTCGTTGGAACTTGGAGGTTCACTGGATGGTGGTAGTGACAGGGGGAGGGTCAGAAGGTGTATGCGGCAAACCAAGTGAGGATAAGGGGAAGGAGAAGCCACCTTAATAAGGAAAATAATGGCTAAGGGCTCGACGGTTAGGGGAACTGCCAAATGCATGGTAGGCAATGGAGTGGTTCTAATGTGTTTAGGAATTGGGTCATACGTCGATATGTTAGGTGTAACGGTTGGGATGATTGGTAGAGGGACTGGCTTTTTATAAGGCTTTGTGGCAGCTATTTTGGCAGGGCCTTTTGACGCGAGTTGTCATGTCAGTTTGGAGGGAGTTGAAGACTTAAGATTTTTGGCATTTGAGGAGTTGAAAGGCTTGGGTTTCAAGAGGGTTTTGAAAGAGGTGGACGGTCATTGGGAATGTTTTGTCGGCATTGTTTAGGTTGATGGTTTAGATCGGTCGGTGGCTTTCTGGGAGGAAAATGAAACAACTATTTTTTTAGTTGGGGTAGTGTGTTTCGAAGGATGGGAAGGCAATGATGGTGGTGAAGGGGAAACTGATGGAGAGGGGAAGAAGCTTACCGAGCTGTCTCCGACGAAGCTTAGTGACTCCAACTGGCTATCCGAAGCATCTGACATTGTTTTCTGGTTGAAAAAGCTTGACAAATCCGAAGAAGGTGATAGGTGTGGAGTGATCGGACGGTAAAGGAATGGGAGAACGTTTTAGGGTTCAAGAGGTCAAAGAGAGAAGAAGAAAAAGTGGGGTTCTGACCCCTTTTTATAAAGAAACACATAAGGAGAGAAAGGGGCAGATGTGACAGTTGTCAGTTGCACGTGACGTTATGGCTGCACATTAAATGTGAACTAAAGAGACGCGCCTAGGGCCAACCAAATACTCAAATGGTTCGTCTTCCATGTAACGTCTTTTCTATTTCTAATGTATGGGTATGTATTAGGCTAACTCTAGCGCCTCAGTCTCAGAATCCACATTTGATTTTTAAAGCAATCATTCAAAAAGATGCATGGTAAACATGAACATGAAACAAACTTAACAAATTCACTGCCAAACAAGAATTTAAATAAGAATATAAACAACGCATGGTATACATAAAGCAAGAAGAAAACATAAAAGAGGAAGCATCCCTAGAATATATGTTTGTTTGCACACAGGGACTACATCGATGTGAACTTTAGGCAGGCTCGCGTAGCTCAATGGATGTTTTGCAACATTCAGCACTCCCTTCAAAGTATGGCTTGACTCTCTATCTTTTTACTTTGAAGGCATTTGTGCCATCCTCTCGAGTAATCTCTATGGCTCAGTGAAGAAAGATTTCCTTGATAATAAATGGTCCGGACCACCTAGATTTCAGTTTTCCTGAAACAGCTGCAAACGCGAGTTAAATAGCAAAACTTTCTCACCAATGAAAAGTTATTTCTTACCAATGTGTTGGTCATGCCACCGCTTAGCCTTTTTCTGGTATATCTTTGCGTTCTTATATGTGTTTAGTCATCATTTGTTCAACTTGTTGAATTGTAGCTTTCGATGTTCTCTCGCAACTTCCAGGTCTAAATTCAGCTTTTAACTGCCCAATATGCTTTGTGCTCCAATTCTAATGGTAAATGAGATGCTTTTCCAAAGACCAAGGCATACGGAGACATACCTATTGGCATTTTGAATTTAGTTCGATATGCCAAAGTGCTTCATCTAGTTTCTATGTCCAGTTCTTTCTTGACACGTTGACCACTTTTTCCAAGATTGTCTTGATTTTTCTGTTAGAAATTTCAGCTTGCCCGTTTGTTTGTGGGAGGTAGGTGGTAGTCACTTTGTGCCTGACATTGTATTTAGCAAGTAATTTAGAAATAATGTGATTAATAAAATGCATACCTTTGTCACTTATCAACGCCCTGAGTGTTCAAAAATGCGTGAAGATGTACTTTGTAAGGAATTTTGAAACTTTTAATGCATCATTCTTTGCACAAGTCGCTGCCATAACCCACTTAAACACATAATCTATTGCTACTAGAATATATTGTTGACCACATGATGGAGGAAAATGCCCCAAAGATCAAAGAGTTCAACTTCGAGTATGTTGTTGAGGGCATTGCATTCCCTGCTGAAATATTGCCTGTGCATTGGCATAGGTCACACTTTAGTACATATTCTCATGCGTCTCTACATAGAGTGGGCCAAAAGTATCCACTCCGAAGAACCTTTACAGCTATCCTTTGTCCTTCGATATGAATTCCATAGGGAGAATCATGACATTAAGATAATATATGTTATACCTCGACTTCAGGGACACACCGACACATAATCATATTTGAGCCTTACTTGTAGAGGAACGGTTCATTCCAAAGGTAGACGTTACTGTCATGCATAAGCCATTTCCTCTGTTGGGCATTGAACTCTTCTGGAAACTGTTTTATGGTCAAGTAATTAACAATATCAGCATACCATGATTCCCAATCTTCATTCTTATGCATGCGTTCATCAGGGAATGCGCCTTCCATTTCAGCCTGACCCAACTGTATTTCCTTGTTCTCCAATAACGATAGGTGGTAGCCACCTAATTTTTTGTTCCTTTTCTATCTTTGATCTCTAGGTCAAATTCTTTTAGTAGTAATACCCAACGAATGAGTCTGGGTTTTGTGTTTTTTTTTTATCCATCAAGAACTTATTGGCGGAGTGATCTATGCAAATGGTTGCTGACAAACCAACAAGATAAGCTCTAAATTTTTCAATCGTGAACACTACCATCAACATTTCCTTCTCAGTAGTTGTATAGTGTTCTTGGGATTCAGTGAGTGTCTTGGACACGTAAGAAATAGGATGTATTAGGTTTCCCTTCTTTTGGCCTAGCATCACTCCAACTGCCACATCGCTTTCATCAAACATTAAGATGAAAGGCTGCGTCCAATCTAAAGCTACCAATACCGGTGCTGTCATTTACACATACCTTAAAGTCTCAAACTCCTGCTTGTAATCTTCATCAAATACATATGGCCTCTTCACTTCTAATAACGTGCTCAGTGGACGTGTAATTTGGGAAAATCTTTTTACAAACCTTCTATAAAAGCCTGTGTGGCCTAGAAAGTTCCTTAGGGCCTTGACATTCACAGGTGCAGGCAATTTTGTAATTATGGCAATCTTGGCTTCATCCAATTCCAACCCTGCTTTGGGAACCTTGTGCCCAAGAACAATGCCTTCTGTTATCATAAAGTGACATTTTTCCCAATTAATACCAAGTTTGTTTCCTCGCATCTAGCAAGGACAGCTTCTAGGTTATTGAGGAGGTTAGGTAGGAATCTCCAAAGACTAAAATGCGTTCATGAATACTCCAATGAAGTGTTCAAGAAAATCAGAAAAATAGGCATCATGCATTTATTTAAATGTCCTTGGTGCGTTGCATAGCCCAAAGGGCATGCGTCGAAACGCGAACGTTCCAAAGGGACATGTGAAAGTAGTTTTCTCTTAGTCTTCAAGGGAAATTAGGATTTGATTATAATCAGAATACCCATCCAAGAAGCAGTAGAACTCTTTTTTGGCCAATTGATCAAGCATCTGGTCAATGCAGGGAGTGAGAAGTGGTCTTTCTTAGTCGATGCATTCAACTTTCGTGCTTTCACTCAACGCATGGACCTCATAGACTTGGTCCACTTCTTG
This sequence comes from Benincasa hispida, assembly GCF_009727055.1. Taxonomy (NCBI): domain Eukaryota; kingdom Viridiplantae; phylum Streptophyta; class Magnoliopsida; order Cucurbitales; family Cucurbitaceae; genus Benincasa; species Benincasa hispida. Next base: position 34,799,215 of record NC_052357.1, read on the forward strand.
ATCCTCTTCCTTAGATAATTGAATTGAGTCAATGAGTTGACAAGATTCTGCGTTGTCTGGGAACTTCAATGTGTTTAACACATTAAATTTTACTTCTTAATTATCCACACGCATCGTTAGTTCACCTTTGCACATCCATTAGCACTTTTCCAGTGGCTAGAAATGGGCGTCCAAGAATGATTGGGATGTCTCTATCAGCTTCATAATCCAAAATAATAAAATCTACCGAAAATATGAACTTGCCAACTTTCACTAGAACATCTTTAAATTTCCCTTCTAGGTAAGTGATTGATTTGTCAGTAAGTTGAAGCGTTACCGTGGTAGGCCTAACTTCACCAATACCAACTTATTTGAGAGAGACATGAGATTGATACTGGCTCCCAAATCACACAATGCATATCCCACAGTGAAACGGCCTGGATCTCTTTGTTTTTAGGATTTTTACCATTATTCAATGTGTTGCATTCCTGTGTTAATGCCACAGCTTCAAGCTCGCTAATCTTTCTTTTCTTTGACAAAATATCCTTCAAGAACTTCACATAACTAGGCATTTGCTCCAACGCTTCAATGAAAGGGATATTGATGTGATTGTTTAAAAATCTCAAGGAAGCATTTAAACTACTTCGTCATTCTTTTTCTGCAGGCGTCGGGAAAATGGTGCACTCAGACGCACCTCAAGTTTCCCTACATTAGATGTACTCGGTTGATCTCTCTCAAATTCCATAGTTTTTTGTGGTGTATCTTCATGCATCCAAGGATGATGATGTTTTATTGGGTTTCTCTTCTCTTCTACCAACGGTTTACCACTGCGCAATGTCACCGTGTGACATTGTTCCTTTCCATTATTATTTCCTTGTGCTTCCATATTACTAAGCAATGATCCATGTGGCTGACTCTTCAGCTTACTAGCAATCTGCCCAACTTGCATCTCTAGATTTCTTATCGATGACGCTTGATATTTCAGCAACACATCGTTCTGGATTATATATTCTTTTAACAGGTTTTCAAGCGGATATGATGAGCTCGACGTGTTTCCCCATCTGTTAAAAGATTGATGTTGAGGCTACTGCTGCATGGGCTGGAATCCAAGCGGTGACCCTTGCCTATGTTGTTGATGTGTTCCAGAATGGTGCCGATCCTATTGGTGACCTCCCCAAGAAAAGTTAGGATGGTTTTTCCATCCAGGGTTATAGGTGTTTGAGAACGGGTTATTCTTTATTAAACAGACTGATTGCGAATTTTGTGGTAATGTTATAGGTGTGCGACTCCCTACAACCCACATAGCTTGCCATGGGTTGTGTGAATGCGTCTATCTGTTGCACACTCTACGTTTGTGCTGCATTGTTCATCATTAGATTTTTTAGTATGTTTTTCATTGAAGCTACTTGGGCTGAAAGAGTGTTTACTATATTAGTGTCAATCACATTTTGTGGTCGCCTCCTACTGGCTGTTCTGAACTCATAAGCGTCATCAACCCGTTCCATGTTGTGTTTGACAATCTGGTCTAGAATTTCCTTGGCCTCGTTATACAATTTATCCATAATGTCGCCTACGACGGTTATATCTGCTACCATTTAGGAAGGTCTGTTTAATCCTTTAAAGAAGGTTTCTATTTGTGCAGTAGAGGTAGTCCATGGTTAGGACAGTTTTTGACTAACCCTTTACATCTCTCCCATGTGATGCTCAGTGTTTCAAATTCTCCTTTTTCGAAATTCATAAAGCCCATAGTTGAACTCCCCTCACTGTAAATATATTATGTCCACTCGATATAACCATGATTAGTAAGTTAACCCTTCACAGGTTGTTCGTAATAATGGTTGGGTCGAATCTCTGTTTTACCCTCGAAATTACCTCTTGTTTTTTAAGTCCCACTGATCCCCTAATGAACAAAATATTTGTGATCCAATCAACAAATCGAATCCCTCTTAGGTCAATGAGAAGGTGAGGCCTCTTGTTCAAGATCCAGAATCAGTACTTGAAGGGAACAACCTCTCTACTGACTCTAATTGGGTAGGAGTGAATTTCGTCTTGCACCCTATGTCCCCAGCTATTCATTCGGTCTTATCCCCAAAATGCTAAGCTTATTGAGCAGAGGCAATTAGTCTACTCTCACCATTTGCAAATCAAAGGATAATCCCGAATAAACATGAGTTCATAGTTAGCTCAGGATTAAGGTCAAGTTACCTAGGTCATCGCTTTGAAATAGTTAGTCTTAAATAATAAACATCGTTATAAAGTAAGAGTGACTAGTTTTGTGGTCCGATCTTGCACAAAACCCATTTACACAGGACACCCTTACTCCTCATTTCCCAACATGCACGAATTAGGATCACTTCATATGTAGCACTTTACAACTCTTTGTAACAACTACAGAGCAGGTTGCATCCAATAGTGTTACCAGAATAAGGTACCCAACCTTATTCATATACTATAGATCATTTTGACTATTTACTCGAACTTGATCCACTTGTATGTCTCCACATAAAGTTCAAGTACTCATGTAATAGTCAAGGGACTTTGGTTTATTGGATTTCTAAAAAACAATATATTCAATAACAACTTATTGAATTTTTCAGAATAAGTTCTACTATTTACAAACCACGAGTTTTAGGACATAAAACCCAATAGCCAAAAAAATTTTCTCTGTCTTTCTTATTCTTAATGGTGCTTATGATGATGAATGTAAATGGTGATGAATGATTATGATGAATGTCAGATTGATCTCTTTTGGTATAAAAATAATGTGATGCGTTGATGATAGATTTGATGCGTGCAAACTTTGTTAATGCGTACAAGTTCTCTTAAGCTAGACCCAAGTATAAATCTAACCTTAGTTTCCTGGTAACACCATAAGAAAAAAGGAGCTCATCTGACACTTAAATCTATCATAGGAAGCTTGGTTGTCGGGAGATCGGGTCTCTTCTGATGACATAAGGGATCGTCGGGAGTTCCTTCCCAACGACATAAGGGCCCGTCGAGAGTTCCTAAGGAACTTCCAACGAGTAAAGAACGGCGTCAAGAGATAGTACCTATCTCCCGATGCACTAAGGGACCTTTGAGAGATATAAACCATCTCCTGATGTCGTTTTTACTCGTCGGGAGTTCCTTACGAACTCCAAACGGATCTCTCGACGCCCATCGATGGGTGTCGGAAGATCCAATCTGGTATACACCAGATTGTTTCCACTTCCCCTTCCCCTTCTTCCCCATTAACCCAAATTGTAAACCTAGCCTCCGCCTCCGCCCACTTTGTAGTTAGTACAAACGATGTGATCCTGAATCGTTCATATAGAGATATGTGAGTAGAGGAATCCTATGCAATGAGTTTGCATAAGACTGAACCATGAAATAGTCACTTTTTACGTTCTAAATGTCGTTTTATGTATAAAAATGACTATTTCGTTAATTGATGACCTAGGTAACTTAATCTTAATCCTGAGCTAACTATGAACTCCTGTTCACTCGAAATTATCCTTAGATCTGCATAGATGAGGGCAGCTCATCATCGCTGGCCCAATAAGCCTCCTATTTCAAGGGTAAGATCGGGTGGATAGCTAAGAATATAGGGTGCAAGACGAAATTCACTTCTACCCATTATAGGGATAGTAGATAGGTTGTTCCCTTTAGTACTAAATTCAGGTCTTGAACAAAAGGCCCCACCCTCTCCTTGGCCCGAGAGGGATTCGGTTTATAGGTTGGACCTTAAACCAATTGTTCATTAGAGGATCAGTGGAACTTAAGGAACAAGATGTAGTCTCGGGAGTAAAACGGTTTTTATGACCCAGCCGAGATTACGAACAACCTGTGAAGGATTAGCTTACTAATCATGGTTATATCAAATGGACACAAATATATCTATAGTGAGGGGAGTGCAACTACGGGACTATAGTAGAATGACCCGTTAGTTAATGAATGTTGATTAGCGCCCTCTAAAAAGTTTAGCTAGCTAATCTCGGATCGTTGGAGCCCATGATCTATAGGTCCATTAGGTTTCCCTACTAGCTCATATGGAATAAACTTAGAACAGTATGATAGAATGATTCGGAATGTTCGAATTAGGTGAGATAAGAGAAACCGACAAGTATATGTGATATAGTGGTCGGATTTTCAGTTTAGAGATACAACTTTAATATTTAAAATGTGATTTAAATTCAAGAATATGAATATGTTCATATTCGGAATCTCGGAATAATGGAAAGGTCAAGATATAAATAGTCAAAGAGTTGACTTTTGACTTTGAAAAGTCAAACTTTGACCGACTCTATATTCAAATGTGATTTAAATTTTGAGAAAATGAATGCGGATTCATGCTCGGAAGGTCAAAATTAGTCAACACGAAAAAATTCATAAAAGTCAAAATGTTGACCTTTTGGTCAAAGTTTGACTTTGACCAAATGACTATTTTGCCCTTAGACTATAGTTAGTGGGAAAATCCAAACTTTTGTTGGATAATTCACTAACAAAATAGTGGGCTATCTGTTGGCTTATAGTGGAGACATTAAGTCCACTAAGATAGTAATTATAGATGTTGGGTTTTTTATGGATTTGGTTCATCATTTGTTACAATGGTTTTTTTTCTATAAAATGGGCTTTTGAATTTAAATTAAAGACTTTTGAAAATTTGCCAATTTTGTTTTTAATTTGGGTTGGAAAAAAGCTCTTTTCTTTGTGTGAAGTTCAAAAAGAAAACCCAAACCAAAACCCAAATTCATTCCTTTTTTCCATCTCTTTTCTCTCTCTCGGGGTTCTTCATCCACCGGGTCGCACAACCCGGTTCTGAGTCCAGAGGATAGTAGGTCAACTCTAGTGGTGGTCCGAAAGAGTTCGGGTCGAGATTCGACGAGGAAAAGCGTTGTTCGGGAGCTACAAAAATTGTATCTCATCTCTTTTTAATTACTGTTTTTCCTTTAAATTAGAAGCAATTAGAGTGTAATTAGGTCCTTATTTCGCTGCATATGTCTCGAGTTCCATCATGTGGTATCAGAGCATGCTAGAATTATGCTCAATTGCTTTTGGTGGGTGTTTTTTATCTATCTATTTAAGTGTTGAATGAAATGTGGACTAAAGTGGATTTATTATGATTTTGGCATTGTTTTTCTCTAAATTTCTTGTGGAAATTTGTAATTGCTCACTTGTTTATGAGCATTAATGTGTGAAAAAGGGTCTGTAAATTTGATGGAGTCATTAGAGTTGAAATTAGGCTGTAAATTCTTGATTCTGGGAGAGAGGACAGCATTAATGGTTGAAGAAAATTGCTCACAGACCCGGAATTAGCCTCCAGACCCGAGAGAAGATTCCAGACCCGACCCGCCAGCCCAGATCCGACCCGATTCGGAGAAGTCCATGCACGCCAGTTGTCAATGAAGTGTCCGGTCCGTTCCGTAACCCGACCCAGTTCTGCCGCCCCGCTCCGTCCAACCCGGTTGGTAGACGCCTCACGCGTTCGTCCGCTGCTCGCAACCCACGTGTTCTGTGGATCCGACTCGCCGCCTGCTCGCGACCCACGATTTCCATTTGCCCGACCCGCCTCACGCCTTCGTTGACTATGCCAGCGGTCGTTGACCAGCCGATCCAGATGTTCTGGACCAGTCCATTTGACTGGTTCAACTTGGTTTTTGGAGTTTTTGGGTCAGTTCGGGAGTTTTTGTGCCGGTTCGAGAGTTTTTTGGTCGGTTCAAGATGGTTCAAAGTGTTTGAAGCCGCTTCTGGGAAGCTGGTTGCTGAATTTTGTAATAAATTAGTTATTTGTTTTTCGTTTTACTCCCGAGACTACATCTTTTTCCTTAAGTTCCACTGATCCTCTAATAACAATTGGTTTAAGGTCATTATTATATTTTGCAACGATATTTCAATGGTTTAAAATACCTTCACTGAGGGGTGATCGACTATTCCTCCGTTGAACCAATACTATCTTGACTAGATACTATCACCAGAATAACTTTTATCCCTATAGTAACTCAGTTATCCCTACTTTGGTCAAGAATTTACTAACACTTAGTAATTCTCGTAAGTGTGACCCTCCATTTTCAGACCTCAAAGATCAGAATCATTATGCCGAAGTGGAAAGACAAGAACAAAAACGGACCTGAGAGACCGTATCAATTTCTAGAGTTCGCAGAGTTTTGAATCCTATAATACAGCCCTTCGATTGGTAAGGTCACTCCAGGGCAGACATGCAAGCGTATTATAGGAATCTCATGGTGCGACCTAATGGAAGAGACCGTAGGATGTGTTGACACACTTCCTTCTCCCACTTACTATGAACAACTTCCCCTATTCACCTTGGTATTGACTCATGCAAACACTCTCCGAATGGAGTCCGCTCCCAGGGCGGCCCAAAGCCAAGCATGAATCTCACGATGTGAACTCTTAGGGACGCTAGAGCTAAAAGTACATTATTTCTCTCGAGCTGAAGTGTTCTAGATGGTTAGGGTATAAAATAATTAGCGATACATTTCGCTAACTAAACATATCCTAAGTCTAGGTGATTTATCTGAGTATAACTTTATACTGGATTTTTAACCTACAATGTCTAGGTGATAAACAAATTTTATTACCTGACACCGCTCATGCATGCTCATAAAACCGGTTTAACCTAACTCAGATGCCGGCTAGATTTCCAGGTAGTAGGTGTTACGTGCACTGTCAATTTAAAAACCTTCAACTTAGTCATCTTATCTGACTTTTTGCCAAGATCTTGCCGGGTGAGTTTTCTTGATACTTCAGCTTTACAAGATATCGACCTATTTTCTATGAAAAATTGGGATTGCTCGATGGTTAACCCTAAATGAGCATGCATCTTATTTTTGTTATAGATTTTAGAAGTCTAAGTTATTTTATAACAATTATAAAATAAATTTATAACCTTAGAGCATTCATCTATAACATGCTTCCTTCAATCAAACATGCTTTAATATAACACTTATATTAAAACTAAGCATGCATAGTATATATTTAATAACACTTATAAGATATAACAAATGCATGTCACATGTTTTTCCTATAGTGGGGTTTTAAAACTATATGGCATACTATATGCACACATAATCAAACAACATTATACATCACATGCATAATAGGTAAATAACCCTAAAGTGGACCAATTTTGGCATTAAAAATAAACAAAATAACTAATTATTACAAAATTCAGCAACCAGCTTCCCAGAAGCGGCTTCAAACACTTTGAACCATCTTGAACCGACCAAAAAACTCTCGAACCGGCACAAAAACTCGAACTGACCCAAAAACTCCAAAAACCAAGTTGAACCAGTCAATGGATGGTGCCAGAACATCTGGATCGGCTGGTCAACGACCGCTGGCATAGTCAACGAAGGCGTGAGGCGGGTCGGGCAAATGGAAATCGTGGGTCGCGAGCAGGCGGCGAGTCGGATCCACAGAACACGTGGGTTGCGAGCAGCGGACGAACGCGTGAGGCGTCTACCAACCGGGTTGGACGGAGCGGGGGCGGCAGAACTGGGTCGGGTTACGGAACGGACCGGACACTTCATTGACAACTGGCGTGCATGGACTTCTCCGAATCGGGTCGGATCTGGGCTGGCGGGTCGGGTCTGGAATCTTCTCTCGGGTCTGGAGGCTAATTCCGGGTCTGTGAGCAATTTTCTTCAACCATTAATGCTGTCCTCTCTCCCAGAATCAAGAATTTACAGCCTAATTTCAACTCTAATGACTCCATCAAATTCAGACCCTTTTTCACACATTAATGCTCTATAACAAGTGAGGCAATTACAAATTTCCACAAGAAATTTAGAGAAAAACAATGCCAAAATCATAATAAATCCACTTTAGTCCACTTTCATTCAACACTTAAATAGATAGATAAAAAACACCCACCAAAAGCAATTGAGCATAATTCTAGCATGCTCTGATACCACATGATGGAACTCGAGACATATGCAGCGAAATAAGGACCTAATTACACTCTAATTGCTTCTAATTTAAAGGAAAAACAGTAATTAAAAAGAGATGAGATACAATTTTTGTAGCTCCCGAACAACGCTTTTCCTCGTCGAATCTCGACCCGAACTCTTTCGGACCACACTAGAGTTACCTACTATCCTCTGGACTCAGAACCGGGTTGTGCGACCCGGTGGATGAAGAACCCCGAGAGAGAGAAAAGAGATGGAAAAAAGGAATGAATTTGGGTTTTGGTTTGGGTTTTCTTTTTGAACTTCACACAAAGAAAAGAGCTTTTTTCAACCCAAATTAAAAACAAAATTGGCAATTTTCAAAAGTCTTTAATTTAAAATCAAAAGGCCCATTTTATAGAAAAAAAAACCATGTAACAATTGGATGAACCAAATCATAAAAACCCAACATCTATAATCTACTATCTTAGTGGACTTAATGTCTCCACTATAAGCAACAGATAGCCCACTATTTTGTTAGTGGAATTATCCAACAAAGTTTGGATTTTCCCACTAACTATAGTCTAAGGGCAAAATAGTCATTTGGTCAAAGTCAAACTTTGACCAAAAGGTCAACATTTGACTTTTTATGAATTTTTCGTGTTGACTAATTTTGACCTTCCGAGCATGAATCCGCATTCATTTTCTCAAATTTAAATCACATTGAATATAAGGTCGGTCAAAGTTTGACTTTTCAAAGTCAAAAGTCAACTCTTTGACTATTTATATCTTGACCATTCCATTATTTCCGAGATTCGAATATGAACATATCATATTCTTGATATTTAAATCACATTTAAATATTAAAGTTGTATCTCTAAACTGAAAATCCGACCACTATATCACATATACTTGTCGGTTTCTCTCTCTTCACCTAATTCGAACAATTCGAATCATTCTATCATACTGTTCTAAGTTTATTCCATATAGCTAGTAGGGAAACCTAATGGACCTATAGATCATGGGCTCCAACGATCCGAGATTAGCTAGCTAAACTTTTTAGAGGGCGCTAATCAACATTCATTAACTAACGGGTCATTCTATATAGTCCCGTAGTTGCACTCCCCTCACTATAGATATATTTGTGTCCATTTGATATAACCATGATTAGTAAGCTAATCCTTCACAGGTTGTTCGTAATCTCGGCTGGGTCATAAAAAACCGTTTTACTCCCGAGACTACATCTTGTTCCTTAAGTTCCACTGATCCTCTAATGAACAATTGGTTTAAGGTCCAACCTATAAACCGAATCCCTCTCGGGCCAAGGAGAGGGTGGGGCCTTTTGTTCAAGACCTGAATTTAGTACAAAGGGACAACCTATCTACTATCCCTATAATGGGTAGAAGTGAATTTCGTCTTGCACCCTATATTCTTAGCTATCCACCCGATCTTACCCTTGAAATAGGAGGCTTATTGGGCCAGCGATGATGAGCTGCCCTCATCTATGCAGATCTAAGGAATAATTTCGAGTGAACAGGAGTTCATAGTTAGCTCAGGATTAAGATTAAGTTACCTAGGTCATCAATTAACGAAATAGTCATTTTTATACATAAAAACGACATTTAGAACGTAAAAAGTGACTATTTCATGGTTCAGTCTTATGCAAACTCATTGCATAGGATTCCTCTACTCACATATCTCTATATGAACGATTCAGGATCACATCGTTTGTACTAACTACAAAGTGGGCGGAGGCGGAGGCTAGGTTTACAATTTGGGTTAATGGGGAAGGGGAGGGGAAGTGGAAACAATCTGGTGTATACCAGATTGGATCTTCCGACACCCTCGATGGGCGTCGAGAGATCCGTTTGGAGTTCGTAAGGAACTCCCGACGAGTAAAAACGACATCAGGAGATGGTTTATATCTCTCAAAGGTCCCTTAGTGCATCGGGAGATAGGTACTATCTCTTGACGCCGTTCTTTACTCGTTGGAAGTTCCTTAGGAACTCTCGACGGGCCCTTATGTCGTTGGGAAGGAACTCCCGACGATCCCTATGTCATCAGAAGAGACCCGATCTCCCGACAACCAAGCTTCTCATGATAGATTTAAGTGTCAGATGAGCCTCTTTTTTCTTATGGTGTTACCAGGAAACTAAGGTTAGATTTATACTTGGGTCTAGCTTAAGAGAACTTGTACGCATTAACAAAGTTTGCACGCATCAAATCTATCATCAACGCATCACATTTTTTTATACCAAAAGAGATCAATCTGACATTCATCATAATCATTCATCACATTTACATTCATCATCATAAGCACCATTAAGAATAAGAAAGACAGAGAAATTTTTTTGGCTA
>NC_052357.1:34809462-34852767 GCF_009727055.1 Benincasa hispida
TTTTTATGACCCAGCCGAGATTACGAACAACCTGTGAAGGATTAGCTTACTAATCATGGTTATATCAAATGGACACAAATATATCTATAGTGAGGGGAGTGCAACTACGGGACTATAGTAGAATGACCCGTTAGTTAATGAATGTTGATTAGCGCCCTCTAAAAAGTTTAGCTAGCTAATCTCGGATCGTTGGAGCCCATGATCTATAGGTCCATTAGGTTTCCCTACTAGCTCATATGGAATAAACTTAGAACAGTATGATAGAATAATTCGAATTGTTCGAATTAGGTGAAGAGAGAGAAACCGACAAGTATATGTGATATAGTGGTCGGATTTTCAGTTTAGAGATACAACTTTAATATTTAAATGTGATTTAAATATCAAGAATATGAATATGTTCATATTTGGAAGCTCGGAAATAATGGAAATGGTGAAAGATGTAAAAAGTCAAAGAGTTGACTTTTGACTTTGAAAAGTCAAATTTTGAACGACCTTATATTCAAATGTGATTTGAATTTTGAGAAAATGAATGCGGATTCATGTTCGGGAGGTCAAAATTAGTCAACACGGAAAAATTCATAAAAAGTCAAAATGTTGACCTTTTGGTCAAAGTTTGACTTTGACCAAATGACTATTTTGCCCTTTGACTATAGTTAGTGGGAAAATCCAAACTTTTGTTGGATAATTCTATTAACAAAATAGTGGGCTAGATGTTGGTTTATAGTGGAGACATTAAGCCCACTAAGATAGTGGATTATAGATGTTGGGTTTTTCTATAAAATGGGCTTTTGGTTTTAAATTAAAGACTTTTTAAAATTTGCCAATTTTGTTTTTAATTTGGGCTGGAAAAAACCTCTTTTCTTTGTGTGAAGTGAAAAAAAAAAAGCCCAAACCAAAACCCAAATTCATTCTTTTTTTTTCCATCTCTTTTCTCTCTCTCAGGGTTCTTCATCCATCGAGTCCCACAACCCAATTCTGAGTCTAGAGGATAGTAGGTCAACTCTAGTGGTGATCCGAAAGAGTTCGGGTCGAGATTCGACGAGGAAAAGCGTTGTTCGGGAGCTACAAAGGTTGTATCTCATCTCTTTTTAATTACTATTTTTCCTTCAATTGCATGCATAATTTCCTTTTAATTAAAAGCAATTAGAGTGTAATTAGATCCTAATTCCGCTGCGTATGTCTCGAGTTCCATCATAAAGACTGATAGCTGAACTCTTCTTACCACAGATATATTTTTTTTTCCATTGAATATAACCAATCAATAGTACGATAACCCTTCACAAATGCTCGTAAGTACGGCTAGGCCAATTTACTGTTTTGCCCCTATAGTTACATCTAACTCCTTAAGTACCACTCATCCTTCTAATGAACAATACAACATAGTCCTACTATGTGTGGACACCTCTCGGGCCATGAGAAGGTGTGTGGCACCACATCGCTCAAGTCCTGGGATTAGCCCTTACAGGATCAATCTATCTACTTACCCCTGCTTCGGGGAAGGAGTGAATTCCATCTTGTGTAGTTGAGTTCCCAGCTCCCAAATCAGACGAATCCCCAAAATGGTAGGTTTGAGTTGGTGGTCTGGCTACTTGCACCCATGCAAATCAAAAGACCACCCTCAAAGGCACGAGTTCCCAACTCACTCAGGATTGAGGTCATGTTACCTATGGTCATCCTAGTGAAGTGAAATCTTTGTCATGAACGACGTTATATAACAAGACGTTAACACTTCATGGTCAGTCTTATACAAACTCTTTGTATAGGACGCCCCCGCTCACATGTCCCCACATGAGTGATCAGGATCAAACCATCTGTAGCAAGTCACAACACTTGTAACTATTCTACAAAGCGGGCCGCATCCGTAGTGTTACCAGGATAAGGTTTCCCTCCTATATCCATATACTACAGACCATTTTGGTTATCACATAAGACATGGGCCACTTGTATGTCTCCACATACATGCTTAAGTTACATAATGACAGACAGGGATTTTAGTTTATTGGTTTGTGGTAAAGCAAATCAAATATCCGATGCTCATAGACAATAAGTGAAAAAAATATCATATATTATACATCACAAGCGTTTGTTCAAAACTATGTTTACAAACTACAGGACACGAGAGTTTAGGACATCATCCTCAACAAATTCAACTAACTTAATGAAGGAAAATTGAACTCTATACCCCTAAAAACACTTTGGTTTTCAAACCAAATCAATAACATTAGAGGCAAAAAAATGGACCCCTTTTATTTATTACTTAATTTTGGACTTAGTTTAGGGGCAAAAAAAAATCAATAACATTAGGAGCAAAAAAAGTAAAATCGCCTATTAGAGATTATTTAAAATTTTAAATTATCTGAACAAACATGGAATTGTTTATTAGATTAATCAAAATTGATGTTTAATAAAGACTTTGTACTTTGTCCTCTAAACTAAGATATGGCGAAGTTATCAGTGGAGTATAGAGAAGGAGCATCCCAGTTTTTAGATATGGCGAAGTTTCATGTTAATGATTCCAGACGAATAAGATGTTCAAGCAAGAATTATATGAATTCAATTTAGGAAAAATTAGATATCGTGGAACGAGATCTATTAATATATGGAATATCTCCCCCATACTGTGAATGGGTATATCATGTGGAGCTAGTAAACTTATCTAGAGGTTTTGAAAGTCATATAACACATTCAATACATAATGTTGAAGTAGATAGTATAGAGGGTAATGTTGTCGAAGAAAATGAGATGTTGAATCTTATAAATGATCTACAAGTTCCAATTGAAAACAAAGATGCAAATGAAGAAGGGATTGAGAATGAAATTTCATCTAATGGTTAAGAAAGACATACCACGAACTTATTTGAGGATTTAATGACCGAAGCACATAAGGAACTATACCTTGGTTGTTCGCAATTTTCGTCCTTGAACTTTTTAGTGAAGTTGATGCATATCAAAGTTCTCAACAGCTAGAGTAACAAATCGTTTGACATGTTGTTGGAATTGTTAAAGCAGTGTTTCAAGTTGGCACCACTATACCTACTTCCTTTTATGAAGCTAAGCAAAAATTGCATGATTTAGGCCTAGATTATGAGTCTATTCATGTGTGCAAATATGATTGTGTATTGTATTGGAAAGAATTTGCAGATTCGCAACAATGCCCCATTGATGGTGAGTCTCGATACAATGTTAATCATTGCAAGGGTAAAAAAAATACCACATAAGGTATTGTGTCATTTTCCATTGATACCGAGATTAAAACGATTGTTTGCATCAAAACAAGGCGCTTCTGACATGAGATTGCATAAAGATAAGTGAGTTGAAACGGAGGATGTATTGCGACATCCAGCTGAGGCAGAAGGGTGGAAAATTTTGATCATGAATTTTCTCAGTTTGCTTTAGATCCCCGAAATGTTCGTTTGGAATTAACTTCAAATGGATTCAATCCATTTGGAAATATGAGTACTTCTTATAGTATGTGGCTTATGGTGATAATTCCTTATAATTTGCCCCCTTGAAAATGCATAAAGGAACCAAATTTCTTCATGTCTTTGCTCATACCTAGTCCAAAATCCCCTGGAAAGGAAATTGATGTTTACTTGCAGCTGTTGATCGAAGAGTTCAAAGAGTTATGGACAATTGGTATGCGAACTTATGATTCTGTTACTAGTGAGTTTTTTCAACTATATGCCACCTTATTATGGACTATTAATGACTTTTCTACATGCAGTGACCTATCTGGGTGGAGTACAAAAGGTTATCAAGCATGTCCAATATTCTGAAGTATACTAACGTAGAATTTGTTTTCGGATCTAATGCAAAGGTTTCCTAATTAGCTGATAGGTGTTGGTTATTTACACTAAGCTAATGGCACGCATGCAAGAGGGAAATAGGAGTTTTGAGAGGGAAAAGGGGTTCGTGGATGAGTGGTTTTAAGTGTAAATGCTATGCGTTGATTTCCTAGTAAGAACAACAAGCTTATATGAGCATAATGATAATGGAATGAAGATGGTACAGATGTTTGTTTACAATATAAGTGTATTGGCTATGCGTTGGAAATCTATTCTTTAGTTCCTTTTATGTTCAACATCTCTCGATGTTAATACCACACATATTCCTATCTCTAAGGTGCATGCGTTAGTTACAAAGAACAGCAAAAGATATGAATAAATTTATCTTTAAAATTACTTTATGCCCTGACTTGATGCATTCAACAATTAAACTACTCTCCCGAGTGACTTAACCACTATTTCACTTCATTATACTAATCAAGAAGACTCAAGTAGCAAATTTCATGCATTCATCAAGCCAGAAGGTTCGCAAACACAAAAAAAATTGAAAGTAAACAAATGGAGAAGTGAAGAATGGTAAAAAAATAATATTTAATTAAAGATAATAAGTATTGATACAAACAATCTTAGTTTAATTGAATGGAATAGTGGATGGAAAGGTGAAGTAAAAAGGAAGAAGTCAAGTCGCAGAGTTCAATCTCTTGTCCTCTTTGGCTTGTTTTAACCAACTTGGTAGAGGAGTTGAAGAATAAAATTAATATAATTGTTTAATTAATTATTAATTTTAAATATTTTCCAGTTTTCCAGTTTTTTTAATTCAATAATTAAACATGTGATTGTATCGTATATAATTACTGATTTCCTTAATTTGAATTTGAACGTTTCAAATTCTCTCATCGTGTTATTCTAAGGTTTAATCCATTTGTGAGCTAGTAGGGGGACCTGATGGACCTACAGATCATGGGTTCAAACCATCCATGATTAACCGACTAAACTCTTTAACCTGAATTAACAAAAATTTGTTAACTACCGAGTCACTCCACTAAAGCCCAATAGTTGCACTCCCCTCATTGTAGATATAATTGTGTCCACTCGATATAACCATAGTCAATAAGTCAACCCTTCACAGGTTGTTCGTAATAACGGTTGGGTTAAAAGTTATTTTACTCCCGAGATTACATTTTATTCCTTAAGTCCCACTGATCCTCTAATGAACAATTGGTTTTTTATCCAATCACAAAATCGAGTCCCTTTCGGGTCAATGAGAGGGTGGGGCCCCTTATTCAAGACTCGGAGTCAGCACTTAAGGGAACAACCTATCTACTATCTCTAAAAGCAGGTAGAAGCGAATTCCATCTTGCACCTTATGTCCCCAGCTATCTACCCGATCTTACCCTTGAAATGGGTGGCTTATTGAGCCGACACTGTTGAGTCAACCCTCACTCATGCAACTCTAAGGATAATCCTGAATAAACAAGAATTCATAGTTAGCTCAGGATTAAAGTCAAGTTACCTAGGTCATCACTTTGAAATAGTTAGTCTTAAACAGTAAATAGCGTTGTAAAGTAAGAGTGACATATTTCTTGATCCAATCTTATACAAACTCTTTGCATAGGACGCCTCCACTCGCATGTCTCCACATGAACAAATCAGGAACACTTCGTTTGTAGTATTTTACAACAATTGTAACATCTACAAAGCGAACCGCATCCAATAGTATCCCCAGAATAAGGTACCGAACCTTATCCGTATACTATAGACCATTTTGACTATTTACTCGAACTTGATACACTATCATATCTCCATATAAAGTTCAAGTACTCATGTAATAGCCATGAATCTTAGTTTATTGGATTTAAGTTATTTCTAAAATGAAATGAGCAATTCAAACATTCAATAACAACTTTATTGAATCAAACTTTAATAACATCTATATTGATTAACAGAATAAGTTCGTTGTTTACAAACCATAAGTTTTAGGACATAAAACTCAATAGGGCAATCTCTCAGTAACTTGGTGATGTGATTGCATTAAATTCCATACTCTGAGATAGCCGTCTACCACTCTGATTCAATCAGATGGTGTTAGTCAGATCCACATGCCTTCAAGTTGTAATTTGACGTAAAATGCACGAGCCAAATGAATCCTTCATGCGTCGAGTAGCCTCAGATGCATACCTCATGCATTAGCCTCGTTTGTTACATTTGGCGGATTTTTTCTGATTCCTACATCAAAGTGCGTTAGTGAAGCAACTTTTACTTAAAAGGATACTTTTGTACGATTTTATCACATATGTAGAGTTTCATGCATTTTTCTTTGCAATGAAAGTGTTTACATCATTAAAAATCCTAATTATTCTAACTTTGAGAGAATAATAACTTGTATTTCTATAAGTTATCAGCCACAACTTGTAGTTAATCTCTGTGTGATGGAAGTCCTTAAGTTCATCAAAGTTCACGGATGGTGCGAAATGATGCAGTGATGGGAAGCGGCGAGGAGAATGGTGTGGCGAAATGTCCAAATTCTCACCATCTGCATTTTGGGACTGGTTGGATGGGCCAGTGCCCAAACCGAGTGGGTCATGAAATTGGTTGTGGGAGGGTTGCGGGGATTGATAAGCTCAGAGTTTATCATCGCCCATAAACCTTTGCTAGTCAAATAATATTTATAAATCACCAAACAAGCTATTTATACTAATTGGTAGTACAAGCGGCAAGTTCGGGGTTGAACCTCAGGGAAGCACGGAAGATTAGTTCCTCATAGTGTATTTTTAGTTAAAGTGGTAAAATGGAGGGAGGGGAGGGGTTGGCGTGGATTAGATAAGTCAAATTGTAAGAAAATAAAATGCGAGAAAATAAAAGATAGAAATGCAATGAATAGAGACACTCTAGCTTAGAGGATGAATATCAGAATGACTTAATGTAATACTATTCATCGAATTATTCGAATGCAATCCTGTGGTTCTAATTATGCCTAGCCCGATTGATTAGACATCCAACCAATAGTCCTAATTGAAGGAACTCTTTTGACAGAGAACCTTTGAGTGGAAGCAAATCATCCAAATTCCATTTCGATTAAACGCATCGTTAACAATCAAGAGAACAGACTATGCATCATAAACATAAATTACAACATGCTTTCTAAATAATAAACAAGAGATTATACCTTTGAAGAACTGTTCTTCAAGTTAATCCCTCGAACAAACTCATTCACGAATGCATCAAACAAGTCACGAACTCTCCAAACTGAAAATAGAAAACTCGAACCAAAGGAGGACATGACCACTTGGTGACCTTGGTATTCTTGGTGTGAGAATCCAGGAGTGGTGAGCTCTGGCTAATTTTGGTTAGAGGGGAGTTTGGAATTGGAGGAGAAAGATGATCGAGGAAGCAAGGCTATCGTATAGCAAGACACTCTTGATTGATTAGGCGATGAGGCTATCGTATAGTCTCTCAAAGTCTATCGTCTATAAGATCTCTAAATCGTGAATATTTGTCTCTTGGAATAATTAAAATCACATTTTATTTATCCCAATTGCCAAAAAACTAAATAACTTCCCATTAAGGGTGGTTAGAGAGAAAAATGGTTTAATTATCAAATAATTAATAAATTATAAATAAATATGATAATCAACTTATCATTTTATATTTATAACCTATAGTTTTAATGTTGCATAATATACAATATATAAGTCATAGTTCTTTTTCTCTATTTTATGGCATTTAATATAAATCATATTTATATTAAATTTAACAACTATGAATCTTATTCATAGAAAATATATTTGAATCATATTCAAATACTTATTCCTCCAATTAATCAATAATGTATCAAATACATTATATCAATTATATAATTAATTTAATTATATCATATATAACTAAATTTCCTCCTATTAATTTGAACGTTTCAAATTAACCCAAAAATTGATTCTCAACTTGAATCCATTGAGCTACCAAGGGGACCTTATGAACTTGTGGCTTGAAGCTTCAATGGTCCGTGAATAACTGATTAAACTCTTTAATCACATTATCTATCATCTGTTAACTGTAAGGGACTCCACTAAAGACCAACAATTGCACTATTCGCATTACAGATATATTTCAGTGTTCATTGGATATAACCAATCAACAGTACAATGACCCTTCACAAATTGCTCATAAGTAGAGTTGGGCCAAATTATCATTTTGTTCCTGTAGTTACATCTAACTCCTAAAGTACCACTGATCCCTCTAATGAACAATAGATCATAGTCTCACTATGACTAACCCCTCTCTGGCCAAGAGAGGGTGTGGCGCCACATTGTTCAAGACTCGAAATTAGCCCTTAAGGGAGCAATTTATCTACTTACCCCTGCTTCGGGGAATGAGTGAATTATATTTTATGTAGCTGAGTTCTCAGCTCCCTAATCAGACGAATCCTCAAAATGGTAGGCTTGTTGAGTCGGCAATCTGGCCACTCCCACCCATACAAATCAAAGGACTGCCCTCATAAGTAGGAGTTCACAACTCACTCAGGATTAAGGTCATGTTACTTATGGTCATCCTAGTGAAATGAAAGTCTCAATTATGAACAGCGTTATATAGCGAGACTAAACATTTCGTGGTTTGGTCTTATACAAACACCCTTGTATAGAATATCTCCGCTCGCATGTCTAATACATGAATGATCAAGATCAGATCATTTATAGCACTTTACAAGATTTGTAACACCAACAAAGCAGGCCATACTCGTAGTGTCACCCGGATAAGGTACCCAACATTTAGGTTATCACTTAAACAAGATCCACCTGTATGTCTCCACATACATGTTTAAGTTACAACAATAACCATGGATGTTAGTTTATTAGTTTGTGATTAATGCAACTGAAATATCATATATTTCATAGACAAAAGTGAATAAAATATCATATAATCACTAAAATATTTGTTCATACAATGTTTACAAACTATAGGACCCTAGAGATTTAGGGCATCAACCCCAACACTAATTACCTAATTAGTTAAACATGCTAGATGAATCCATACTAAACACATTTACCCAACCGCATTACGCTCTAAGGCTTATGCTAAGATGAATATTTAGTTTCCATCGTCTAATCAAATAGTCAATACAATTTTCCCAAAGTCAATAAGAACTATACTATTTGTTATAGATAGAAAATTGCAAGCCTATCTAACCATTTTCTTCTTATGGAGTAACTAACAATTTCATGTCACATATTGTTAGATAATCCCAAGCATTCAACCACAGAATCCTGAAGTAGTTTGTCAGACAATCAAGAGAAAGTGTGATTATAAAGCGATTCAATCAGAAAGGAAGCCCATAATCAATATATATATTATTGCATTCAAATAATCATATCAAAATTACAAAAGTTCAATCCAAAATCCTCTAAACTAGAGAAAACCCTAGAACTTACCTTCCCATGGGATCAAGAAGACAAATCTGGGCTCCATCTCAACTAATTACATGAAAGGAATGAAGAAATTAGAGAAAATTACAAGTGGGAAAGGTGAGAAGATGAAGAAATCGGATGAAGCCGATTGGGAGGTCGCTTCTTTTCTTTTTCTACCCTAAAATGAAGAAGAAACCTTTTATAGAGCAATCCCAGTGTCGCTACCCTGCAATGCAGTGTTGCAATGCTACGAGACCTCCCGCACGCCTTCGTCAAAACTGGAGCGTTACAACACTACCCTGTTTTTCAGCATTATGGAGGCTACTGTCTTGTAGTGTTACAAGGCTCCATCTAGGGGCATTTTCGTCATTTCACATTCTTTTGAAGTCCAGTTGCTCAAATTAGCTCGTAACGACTGATTCTACCTTTAAAATTCTCGATACCTATAAAATCATTAAATAAACACATTAAACATAGTAACGATCTAGAATTAAGAAGAGAAAAATAGCACATATTTTGTGTTAACACACCCCCAACTAAATGCTCTACACCTGGCTTTTACAATACAAAATAAGAGTTCGGCCAAAAACTTAGACATACTAGGTTGAGATTTCAGTCACTTAACACCTATCACCTAGGCCTTCAGAGGTGACAATAAAAACATAAGCCACATAATACAATTCTAAGCATGCAAGACCTAATTTCGTTGGACAAATGACTTAAAGATGCATGAGAGATAAGAACTTTTTTTTCAAACGGGCTAAAAATCATGATCATACTCTTCAAACATAATTTCATGCAAACCTAATCACAAAGAGGGTGTGTCATCAACTATTCATCATAATAAACCAAGCAAGAAAGCAAGAAAGAAAATCAAGCACACAAACATCGTCCGACCACAGTACTCAAGAACCCCAAGCTATCACAACATATCCCACCACCCAACTTAAAATGATACATATTCACCAATTTATCTCTAATCTAAGCCTAATAAAATAAAAGAGTCAAGAGAACAAAAAACCTCCCCTAATGACGTTTTCGCACACGAGATGGTGGTAAGAGGGCTACTGTTAATTGGTTTTCTTCTTCTTTTAGGGCAAAAGGAAAGAACCTACAAAAGAAAAACAATAAGTTAAACTAGAAAGCGGTAAAGGAAAGTAGTTAATTTTATAACCTGATTCCTTCCAGGAAGGAAAACTTTTTAAGGTCAATTACTCGACTTTACCTATCCCCTGTCGAGGTACAAATAAATTCTCGTATTTATTTGGTCTCTTCTTAGATGAGTCAATATAGCTCGGTAAGGCTATAAGGCTCTTCATCTTTTAAAGAGAACCTGACGGGTCAAATTTGGTATTTGTAGTATATGGCAAAAAAGGGAAAAAGAAAGAATCAAATGACTTAAATGACCCAAAAGAATCAAAACAAACAAAAGACTCAATAGACTCGTGAGAACTAAAGGACAAAAGTCGAATATATACGACATACCAGGAGTTAGAACAGGGCGAGGTCTTTCGATCTCTAACTCTATCACCTGGATGTCGTGTGGTTTAGGCTCGAGATCCTCCTTAGCCTCACAAACTAGGAAGCATGCATGAAATCCTTATCTTCACTAGAGTAGTAGCACTCCATAAGGAACTTTGCCTCTGAGGTACAATGATAGGCTGCTCTGACATGCTCTTTGATCTCTACACGACCTCTGTTAGCTTGGCAACATGGTTGGTCATGATTTGCAACTGAGCTTGAATGTCCTACTAAAACTGAAGAGAGCTATTAGCAAGTTCAGAAATTAAGAACTCCAAAGTCAGAAATTAAGAACTCCAAAGTCATACCTAGGCTCGAATCTCCATGAAGTGGTTCTTCCTCCTCCACCGCGTCGACGTGGACTACCTCAAACTTCTGAGCCTCTGGCAAATCCAAGGAATGGTCTGGAAATGGCTTGTCCGACTTCCCAACTGAATTTGCAAGCTAAACAACAAAGTCACTCAGAATTTGGAAGTCCGTTTTGGCCTTTGCCTCGGGGCAAAGACTATCCTATTGGAAGCGCTCGAACTTCTGCTACCTTCGAAGGGTGTTCTACTTAAACTCAAAAGTACTTCCAGCAAGCTCTATAACCAAAGCCTCTAAAGACTTACCTGACCCTAAAGACTGAGCATGCGTCAACTGTGTAGCGCTGTGAAATCTTGGTTATCCAAGCTCTTCCACCATCTTGAGTATCAATGGTCAAAGGACTCCTCCCACCAAGAATTGTAAGGCTCGTAGTCCAAATGGCCATAATATCCCTCCTCAGAATGACCATATGGTACTGGACTCTACTGTAACCTTGGGCCTGCTATAAACTCCTTCTCGTTAATTAGCCAACTAAGAAAGTCAACTCGGTAATTCGACGGTCAAGCCCACTTACCTTGTCATCAAGATCTGTAACTTGAACTTCTGACATCCAAGATTGGTTTGGAAATTATGTCATGCTTAACTGACACAGAAAAATAAATAAATCAATCAAAACAAAGGAAACTTTAACTAAAAATGAACTAAGAAGAACTAATTGGCTTCCCCTATAATGACGCCAATTTGATAAGCTCGGAGTTTATCGTTGCCCATTTGATGATTAGTTCGGAGTTTATTTGATGATTAGATATCCCCTACAACGACGCCAATTGGCTTCCCCAACTAGTTAATAATAGTATAACTAATCATCGAACGAACTACTTATACTAACTTGCAGTACAAGTGGCAAGTCTGGGATCGAATCTAAAGAAAGCACAGAAGATTAATTCCTTGAAGCACATTTTTAGTTAAAGTGGTAGGGGGAAAGAAGGGTTGGCGTGGATTGGATAAGTCGAATTGCAAGAAAATAAAAGGTAGAAATGCAATTAACAGAGACACTCTAGCTTAGAGGACGAATATCAGAATAACTCAATGTAATCTTGTTTGTCGCATTATTCAAATGCAATCTTGTGGTTCTTAACTATACCTAGCCCAATTGATTAAACATCCAACCAATGGTCTTAATTACCTAATTAGTTAAACATGCTAGATGAATCCATACTAAACACATTTACCTAGCCGCATTATGCTCTAGGACTTATGCAAGGATGAATATTTAGTTTCCATCGTCTAATAAAAAATTCGATACAGTTTTCCCTAGGTCAATAGGAACAATGCTATTCGTTATAGACAACAAATCGAAAGCCTATCTAACCTTTTTTTTTTATATAGATTCACTAACAATTTCATGTCACATATTGCTAGATAATCTCAAGCATTCAACCACAAATCTTGAAGTAGTTTGTCAGACAATCAAAAGAAGTATGATTATAAAGCGATTTAATCAAAAAGGAAACCCATGATCAAGATATATAAAATTGCATTCAAATAAACCTCTTAAAATTACCAAGAGTTCAATCCAAAATCCTCTAAACTAGAGAAAACCCTAAAACTTACATTCCCATGGGATGAAGAAAACAAATCTAGGATCCATCTCAACTAATTACATGAGAGGAAGGAATAAATTAGAGAAAATTACAAGTGGGAGAGATGAGAAGATGAAGAAATCAGATGGAGCTGATTGGGAGGTCAATTATTTTCTTTTTCTACCCTAAAACGAAGAAGAAATGTTTTACAATAGTCGTAGTATCTCGACGCTGCGAGGCCTTGCGCATGCCTCCACCAAAACTCGGAGCATTGCATTGTTACATGTAACTTTGCAACGCTACCTGTTTTTTTAGCATTATGGAGGCTACTATCTTGTAGCGTTGCAGCGCTCCATCCAGAGGCATTTTTGTCATTTCACATCCTTCTGAAGTCTGATTGCTCAAATTAGCTCTTAATTGCTCCAAATTAATCCCGAACAACTCGTAGTGACTAATTTTATCTCCAAAATGCTCGATGCCTATAAAATCATTAAATAAACACATTAAACATAGTAACGACCTAGAATTAAAAAAAAAAAAAAAATAGCACATTTTGGGTGCTTTCAGGGATTTATGCAACGAAAGGGGTTTTCTACGATGAGGGAGAATTTGCTTTTGGATCAGTGGGAAGGGGAAGCATTCTAAGGGGATCAAGCAAAGGGGACAAAAGTAAAGAACTGCGAGGGTGAAGCTGTGCAGCGGCACTATTCAGGGCTCCTAGCGACCACTTCCTCAACCTTAGACTTTGTCCTTTTTCGTTTGGCTTTTAGAGGCTAGAGAGAATTTAGGTCAATGAGTAGGGTTGGACGCTTGGTGGCTTTGGTTGGCTCTGGCTAGTAGGGGGGATTTTTTCAACAATCGCCACAGGACTTGGTTGCTGATCACTCTGTTCACCTCCTCTAGAGGCTCTTCTTCAACACCCAAGCCAATGCATATAGAAAAGGCTAGTGGTGGTCCAAGGGAAAAAGATCTAGCCTCGGGGCTTGCCAAACAATCCCCTGATTTGAGCTGCAATGATGCGCTCAACATCTATGGGGAAGGCTTTTGCTATGCAATAGGCATCCATCACACGATCCCTTGATACCGATTTGTCATATGTTGTAGGGATCAACCTCTTCTTGACCCAATAGACCCACAGCTTCACCTCGAGAGTTAAACATTCAGAAGCCAAGGTATTTATTCTCGTGGGAGAGATTATCTAGTCGGAGCCAGGTTTGGCTAACACTTTTAGTGCATCAACCATGTGCTCTTTGTTTGGTGCCTTTATCGTTCTATTGCCAGATGCATCGAGATTGTCCTTTAGCTTGAATAACTCGTTTATGTCTTGGGTTCAGAAAGGCACACTACAACCCTCAACGGTCACCATCCTTGTTATCATGTAGACGACCATGGTTGAAGGCACACACAACTTTAGAAATCATAATGGCTTAGCTTTGGTAGAAATCTTCCCATCTAATATTTACAATTATGTTGGTGATGTATTCGAGTAAAGGTGCTGGCTCTGGGAAGAATCTCATCTCTAATAGCATGTCATTGCATGCCTTCTTCCCCATCCTTATAACTTCTTTGGTGGGAGTTGCCTCAACCATCTTGTCCTTCCCTTTTCCCTTTTTCTTGGGCGTCAAGGCTCTATTTATAGAGCCATGCGCTGACAGCTTTGGGTCTCCTGCTCTGATTAGTTACCATCTTTGACTTGGTCGGTGAGAAGTTTAGCATGGTCAACATTCTGAAATTTTGGTAGAAGATCCACTGGGATTGTGTCAGAGATTCCAAGGCATGCGGTCAAATGTTCGTTCATCGGGTAAGAGCTCGACACATGCGAACAAATCCTACAATTAGCTACAAAATATAACATTTTGGCACAGGTTAACTCATGATATACGGCCAGCAGGGATTTCAAATGTACTTCAGCGCAAATATAGTTTTAAGCATGAATTCTTAGTATGATCAACGCATATTCAACCTATCTAACCTTATTATTCCAAGTAAAAGGCTACAATAACTTGTATTTCTACAAGTTATCAACTCCCCTCTCTCATGCTAGGCAAAGAACTCTCTGCATTTTTGGAATACAAGAAAAATTCTCTTACTCTCTCTCTCTTACCTCTCTCACTCTTTCAATACTCTCATACAATAGTGAAAGTGTTTCTCTACCAAAAAAATTTCTTCCTTTATTCTTCTAAGAGGTGGTTCCCAAAGACCAAGTCCTTGCTGGAGAATAGTGGGAAAGCCCTATTGGTGGTATCCTGTTTGAGTTCCAAGAAGAGAAGTAAAGATCGTGCTATTTTGTAGAATTGGAGAAAGTTTGAAGAGTTGTTTTCAAAGGTAATCCTTTTTCCTTGTAGTTCTCCTCTGTAAAAAGTATGCTTAAGTATTATATATGCCTTCTCTGTATTATGGAGTTCTTAATCAAAATTAATGGCATGACGATCAACGCTAGATTTTTATTCCTTCAACATGACCAACAATGAGCCGATTTCATGCATACAAAAAATATTGTTCATTAAGATAGTCAAGCTAATCAATCCAACTAAGTAGATGCAAACAATACTTCTTTCTAGACCGTGGTGGGACTTCTAAGAAGCAGTTGGTCTTCTGGATGTCTGTGACAAGTAAGGTTTATAAGGATGACCTAATCATCATCATACAATGCTTCAATATCAAATTACTATAAAAGACAACTATTAAACGTTATAAACTAATAATTTCAAATTTGTATTTAAAAACAATACTTTTGCCAGTCGAGTTTTTTTTCCCCTTTTAGTATATGATTAAAGTTCATCGTTATAGTTCGCCACTGGGATGAACGACGAAGTTAATGGTTGGATTTGATCGCCTAAGGTGGTTATGAAATTTGGCTGCCAATGGTGGTCGTTGCTAAAGTTGATCGTTGGTGGTGATCATCGTCAGAATTAGTCGCCAGCGATGACTGATGATGAAGCCATTAAAAACATTAGAGGAAAAGAGAGTCGGGGTGAGTTGGTAAAAATATCCATCTCAACTCTACCAACATTTAAAGATGGTGGGTCAAACATTGAGCTGTTAATTTTTTCCAACTCAACCCAATTCATTTTGGTGAGCCAAACATCCTCTTAGACGCTTGTTCCCTTGGTTGACCTATGTGGATGACAAAGTTTACAGTGACCGTCATAGATGACTTCATAGATCATAAATTCCGCATCTCGTTTCATTTTCTAGATTGACACAAGACTGTTATTATGTTTGTTAAAGTGATCAGGCTAAATTATAAAAATAATGCCCCTAAACTTTATACTTTGTATCAAAAATACCCTTAAACTTTCAAAACTTCTAAAAATACTCTTAAACTTCAAAAAGAGTTCAAAAATACCCTTACTTTTAGTTTTGAATGGAAGCCATTGCAGTTTTATTTCAAAAATACCCTCAAACTTTTAAAAGTTTAAAAAATATCCTTAAACTTTAAAAAGAAAAAAGTTCAAAAATACCATCACTGTTAGTAAATTAACAAAAAATGTTTATGTTTTATGGCAAAAATATGTCTAATTTTTTTAAATAAAAATTTAAAAGTTCTCCTATTGTTAGTATGATAATCAATTTGTTTTGAAGTTTTCTTGAGTTCGAAAAGAACCAATTTTAAAACAAATTATATAGATATCATCATTTTTTCCATATAGATACTCTCACTATTCTCCTATTTTTCTAAGCCTTATACCAATTTTCTCAGCAACAAAAATAAAAACTAAAATTTAAAGTTAAAACATAAAATCTCACAAAATTCCAAAATCACAATTATCTCCACCTAAAACATACAAACGATAAATCATCAAATAAAAATTTTTATTTGACTATTGACATATACTCAACTACTAACATATAACTTTGTTAAAATATTTAAGTTCTAAAATCTCTTGGTGTTTTCATTCTTTTTTCGCATCTTATTTTAGTCCATTTACCTTAAAGAAAGTGTGCATTTTTATTTATTTATTATTTTATAGATAAACAAATGTCAAACAATTAACAAAAGGGAAGTAAAGAGGGTAATGAAGAAAAGATGGATGAAAAAAAGTAGGAAAATAGAGAGTAAGGGCATTTTTTTTATATATTTAAAGATATTTTTTAAACTTTTGAAAGTTCAAGAGTATTTTTAATACAAAACACTAACAATTTCTATCCAAAACTAACGATAAGAATATTTTTGAACTCATCTGGTAAGTTTAAGGGTATTTTTGTCACTTAAGTTTAAGGTTATTTTTTACTCAAAATACTAAGTTTTGAAACCTTTGGTATAATTTAGCCATGTTTTTATTGTTTTTAGCATTAGGATCCCAAACTAAAACATTTTGCAGTGGTTTTGATCAGTGTATTTTAATTATTTTTTCATTTTATGAATAAAAGTCAACAAAGTTCCTTTTGTTTTAACCAGAGTTATCTGCATGCATGGGTAATGATTCCAAATAAAAGCCTTAGTTTGAGGTTGTATGGACGTCTGAAAATAAATTAAATAAGAGATTGTTATGTTTGATTATGTATGAAAATGTTATCACAATTTGAAGACACTAAATTATAAATATATTTATGGAGTATTTTCAAATTAAAAGATAATAAATTAACTTATTTACAACAATAGTAAAATATCACTATTTATCAATAAAAGATCACGATAGAATATACTTGAAAATATTTTCAATAATATTATCATTTAAAATAATTATCCTATATTTATTTTATGAAATTAATCATGGTAACCTCATATAAATTTTAATAGATTAGTTTATTAAAAAATTAATTAGTTAATAATAGAATAATCATTTTAATTGGATAGTTAATTAAAGTACTATTGAAAATGAATATTTATACAAAGTTAATTTAAATAATATTAAAATTATTTTTTATTTAAAACTAATGCTAAAATTAAGTAACTAATTTTTAAATAAATATCCTTATTCACATTAATTTAATATATATTTTTTATCAATAAAAATGGATCAAATAAGCATACGATTGTTTATTTATTATAATCAATTACTTAACTTTAGTTTGTTAGAGTTTATCATTAATAATTATAAATTTGTTTGAATCAATAAATTTTAATTTAAAGAAATATATTTTAGTAAACATTATATAAAAATGAGTATAAGAAAAAGAGAACAAAATATGATATGCTAACAAAAAAAAATATTAAGAAAATATCTTAAAATTATGGTATTTCTTAAAATTATGATATGTTAAGAATGAATGGTCTAATTAAAATAATTCCAAAAGAGACTTTTTTATTAGAAAAAATAAATAAGTAATCAACTATAATTATTGAAAATGAATTTTTTTCCTAACTTAATTTAAACAATCTTAGTTAACTAACTAAATACATAATATGTTGTTACCTAATTAATTAATTTGTAGGCATAAGTATTTGCATTCATATAATAAATTTTTATTTGTATGAATGGATTCCGTAAATATTTTGAGAATTTATTATTGATTATATTAAAATAAATAATTGCATTAATTTTGTTAAATTAATATCAATTAATTAATTAACTATATTCAATATAAAACTATGTATAGAATTAATAACTTGGTGGGCAAATAGAATACCTACAATTTTAGAAGAGTATAGAAAACTCGTCAATGGGAAAAGAGACTATACAAGAATAGATTATTCATAGACAAAGTGTTGAAAATTGTACAAGTTTAACGTACCTACGTCAATTATAAAAAACGACGTGATCTTGCATTTATTATTTAAGTCATTAAGAAAATATAAATTAAAAAGTTCCAGAAGAAGTATATAGCATTGCCATGCGGTTTATTGGTCCAACACAAGTTCAACTATTTAGCTTGATTCTACGATTCTGTATTCCTTTTCATGTTTGATACGGCGGGTAAAGAATAATATAAGCTGCTATCTAAATTTCCAGAATGAATTGTGAAATAAAGAAATCATAACCTAAGGAAATTTTCAACAGTATGGATTGTGATATATTGAACTAGTTTTGAAGCTCTTTTTTCTTTTCAATTTGATATATAAATCCAGAAAGTTCAATTTTATAAAGTGCATAATAAATTCTTAAATTTTATGCTCATGAAGTTTGTAGACTTTCTAAACTCATTTTCCAAGGCGGGTGTCGACGCTATTTCTCATTGTTACGAGATGAACTCGAAAACATAACTATTTCAAGGGATGGTCAAATTTTCTTGAGGTTGTTAATGGAAAGGTGATTGTAACTTGAAAGTGGTAAATCTAGTAAACAACCTGATCTCACTGAAGTAAAATTTATTGACCTTCCCCACACCCTTACCAGAATGGTCTCATAATTGATGTACAGTATCTTAATGCTGTAGCTTTTGGTTTATTGTTTTCCTAAAAACAAAATTCCAAATAAACTCTGAATTCTGTGTAGAACTTATCCAGCAGAGGAGACTAACAGGCAAATAAATGTAGCCAAACACGTTATTTGTCATTGGCGTCACAATAAACATGGGCTTATAAATAATAATGCAATCTTCGAAGCATACATTCAGAAGATTCGGTAACCATAAATAAATATAAGCCTATTTACTTGACAGATTATATAAATAAAACCACCATCACACCAAATTAAACAAATGAAATCATCATCCCATTATATACAAAGATTAGCAAGAGACAATCATATAAAACTTAAATTCGAATAAAATAAACCAAAAGGATTATGATTCCATCTGATAACTTCGGAAAAGATGACACTTATTCATCTCATCGGGTCCTCCCTATCCTTGCTTCTTGTGTGAGCCAAGCATGCTTGGCTGTGTTTTTTGCATCAAGACGATGGCCAACTGAACCCTCGAGAATTTGGAAGCACTAATTTCTTGATGTTCCAGATGACCCCACTGGGATGCCCGCCTGTGGGGTTAAGAATTAACCTTTTTAGGGATCGAGACCGACACGAAACAAAACACACTCCATTCATTTGGATCAAATCTCCCTCACCTCAAGGGCATAGATGTTTACCACAGAAGAGGAATTCTCTCATGGTTGATCTGCATCAGATCCAGGCCTTGTTACGCGTCTCCTTCTTGTAGGTGGTGATGAATCTTCACTCATTCCGATGTATATGCGGAAATCTTCTTCTGCATCTTCTTGTAATCCCAAAAGGTTTTCACCCCAAAGAAACCGGCGCTCTGGTACAGGTGTTCCTCCTCCAGAGCGTCGATGTCTAACCCAAGACCTCGAACGTGGCCTTGGCTCTCGAGCACCATCAACCGATCCAAACATATGAAACAGAAAGAAACTAGTCAGCAATGGCCCATTGACATCACCTGTGCCATTGTCTCTTTCACCTGCCACCATACCATCTCCATTTTCAATAACGTAGTCTCCCACCACAAGAGCACCAGGCATCGCTGAGCGAATGGCACTAACAACATCACCAACTTCTCTCTGTCTCTCCAAGCGTCGCCATGCTCGTTCTCTAGATGGGTCTGTGACAGAAGGCCTTGTCGTCGGGTGGACTCTTCTAGCATGCCTGCGTAGTTCTTGGTAGTTGCCAGAAAATGAGCAGGTTTCACGGGAGCAACTTCGTTTCTTGAGATTAAGATATTCTCTTACTTCTTCTATAACTTCCAAGCCTAGCACAGCTCCTCGGCACATGGGGCACTTCAAGTTTGAGTACTCAGATGAGTTCCCAGCATCCAAACCTTCTTGCTCAACCCTTTCAGTTATGGGCCCAGAACCAGCAGTGTCCAAATCTCCAGCTTCATTTGTGTCTACAGTTCTATTAGAATTTTCAGTTCCATTATCCCCTAACGCTACACCAGGTAATCCAGCAGATGCGACAGCGTTCCTTTCATTAATATTTTGATTATCATCAACTTCATTCAAATCAATACTCAAACCCAAGTTGTTTGTAGGAGGACTACTAAAACTATATGGATTTATAGGTAAAGGACTTGATAAGCGTGGACTCTTCCTAGTTTCTTCTCTTAATTTTTTGAATTGATCAAAACAATTTGAATGCCTATGGCTTGTGTCACATATATAAGGTTTGCAACCCTTATGGTGAGAGCTGCAAAGTAGAAGAACAGCATTATGTGGGTGATCCATGCAGATAGGGCAGGAGACTTCATCCAATTCTTTATGCAAAGCAAGGATATCTGAATCATTATGAATTCTTCGTTTCACACCAGCCATCTTGAACACTAGGTAAGTCACTAAGCATATTTAATAGATCAGAATGCTTCTATTCGACAACAATAGCACATTGCTCAGTAATGTTAAAAACAATGCAGAAACTGCTAGAAAAATCGTTTTTCCTAAGTAGAGAAAGAGGATTACCACAAAACTAAGGAAGCATCCAATTCTAACAACAAAACAACAGATACAGCATACCAACACTACATAAGACATAAATGCATATAAAAAAAATTCTCTAAATTTTGATGGAGATTTAGTATCAGAACCAATGGGGACAAAAAATCAAATGCAGGAGAGAATGACCATTGATGCAATATTTTACAGTTAAAAATTCAACTTTTTCATGTCATGTTATCAAGGAACACAATGCAAAACATTAAATTGACCACTGCAGATTAAAACACAAATAAAAATGTTGTCCAAATTCAGAGAGGGCCTAACATACATGAAGGATAAATTATCTGCAAATGAAGATGGGTAGCCTTACATGCACAACATACAATTTCCATATAAACATATTACCCGAAGATATATCAAGCAATTTCATGATTACTCACCAAGAGAAGCAGCTCTTATATATTTCCTACAGGAGGCTTCTCAATCTCTATTTGTGATACCAATTCAAATCTACAGAATGCTTACTCTGGCTTTATTAAAGCAAAATCACAGGTCTACAAATTGAAAGCAAAGAACTGTAACTGTAGTAGTAATTGGTGGAATACACCCTTGACTAAAACTATTAGCAACTTCTCCAAGACGCCAAGGTCTGTACAAGTCCTTGACCTGCAGTTATGCCGCGTAAAAGAAATTTGATGGTTATAAATACAAGATCTCAATTTTGAAAGGAAAAAACAATTAAAAAAGTAATATTACTATTTCAAGAACCATTGTTATTTCCATTATAAAGACACCCATTTAACAAAATAGCAAGGGCCAAACTTGAATATTCAAATCAAACATACAAATATGTTTACACACAAATCCTAATCATAATTATTTCTAATACCAACCCCTACCAACGAAATGTTGACAATAACAAACCCAAAATAAGCAACAATGGAAGAAGAAACGTGCAAAACCTAAAATACAGCTTCCCTCCCAAAAGGGTAAAGGATATATGCAAACCGATAAAATCTCCTATAAAAGGAAATTTCTTATCTTACCGATTCCAAAGGCAACCCCCTTTAACATCCCCACTCCATCAGGAGAAGAAAAAAAAGACCAAAGGAAAAAATGGTCAGATATGCAAAAGCAACAAAACCCACTATGTGAGTTCTGTACAATTTTAAAAAAGAAAAGAGGGGCGACTACTGTAACATCAACCATCTGATTATCGCTGCAAGTAACCATTAAACCCCCTTTCCCATTAAAATGCATGACAACTGCTAGGCCAAATATTTACAAATGCTAGACCACCTACCCAATTCCGCAAAATGACAAATGTTTCATTAAAAAAATCCAAGTTCAAAGCCTCAACACTTGCTGCCAAAATGATAGGTGAAACCAAAACAAGGCTCAATTTTAGGCAGCATAAGGAAAATTAGCCGATATAGATTTTCATTCTGATACCTTAAATTTTAATCATATAACCATCTAATTCCCATCCCGATGAAAAATTACACAAACTCGAAAATCAAAAGTAGAAAAGCCCAAATCACATCCAGATGTTCAGATCCCTAAATCCACAACAAACCCTAACCCGAATCAACAAATCCATCAAACCAGCAAAGTGAAACCCAAATTACCAAGGGCATCAAACAATTCAACAAGAACAAAAACAAAAGAAACGGAAGATCAAAAACAAGGGCATGAACGAATAGAATCACGATCACAAATAATTAAAACCAAAAACAGAAAGTAAATTGGATACATCAAGAGCGAAAAGAAAAATCGAGTATAAAACATGGAAGTTAGGGTTTACTAAAAGCAGAATTTGATGGAATTCATCCGGGGGTTGGGTCGACGGTGAAGGTTGCGTGAAGTGGTCGCTGAGTTATAGCGCAGAAACGGGAGAGATGTTCAACAACGAAGAAATTGGCCATCAGTTTAAGTATTTATAGCCAGACTTAGCCGCACAAAACGCAACGTTTCACATGGGTAGGCGGTGACGAAGAGAAGTTGTCTTGTAACGTAATGGGCTTACTTTGGGCCTGGGCCACATTCAATCTATGGAAAATTCCACTAAATTGCCACATTTACATTGTCATTGCCATTAAAAAAAAAACAAAAACAAAGACCTAATGACTTATCTCAAGATTCCAATTTAAACTTTAGATTTATTACGAATACTATGATAATAAATAGATGTCAATTGCTTAGTCTCTCAAAAGTTATGTGTCACCCTTCATGTTATTCATGTGTCTTGTAATTATTCATGTTTGGTGTCCATATAAGTCCACATCCTACTTGTCATTTAGTGTCATTTGGTAAATCTTAAAATCACACATACATTAGTTAGAATTCCACTTCAAAATTCCACTAATTTTCATAATATCCAATTTTACAATTTTAGTTATTTTATTTTATATTATATTATATATATTTAATATTATTATATTAATTTTCTCTATATCCGTATTCCCGTTGTGCTCCTCAAATTCACAACACGTTATCAGTACGATTTCCTATTATTTTTCCCGCTAAAGGTAGGTCCTAAAGGTATGTCGGCCTTTTCTTCTTTGTTATAATTAATAAATTTAATGTTATTTTGCATATTCAATATCTATTAAATTTCTAATTTAGTACAATATTTTATGATAGTGTTGTCATAATAAATCTCACAAAATTAGTATTTTCACCCTTGATATTAACAACAATAATTATTTGTCATAGGTATTTAATGCCGGAATTCACTTGGATGTTATGAATCTTGTGGAGACTATTAAAAAATGAAATACGACATCTAGTCAGAACAAAACAAAAACTATGATTTTCCTTCGTCATCATCTCCACGAGGGATTGAAAATGGAGTATTTTACAATAAAAGATCCCCGTATCTTGTGAAAAAATTTAAAAGTGAGGTATAATCATAAAAAAAAAAATAGTTATTCTTCCTAAAGCTCGTTATGAGTTGATGCACTTGGGGCTATAAGATTTCAAACCAGTAAATGATTACAACTCCGCATTTATTTAAATCATTTCGAAATTGTTATTATGCGGGGAGAAAATTACAGATGTCGATATGTTAAAGAAGACATTTTTTTACATTTCATGTCTCGAATATGCTCTTGCAACAGCAATATCGAGAGAAAGGTTTTAAACAGTATTTTGAATTAATTTCATATATTCTCGTGGCCGAACAAAATAACGAGTTATTGATGAAAAATCATGAATCTCGACCAATCCGAATGACACCATTCCTTGAAGTGAACACTATGAATTTTAATAATAATCGTGGTCGAGGTCGAGGTCATGACCATGACAGAGGAAGAGATAATTATTATTTTTGTGATGGTCGTTTTAATCATTCAAATTTCAAAAGAACCATACAAAATGATGATCACAAAGGAAAAGCTCCACAAGATAAGAGTTTAAAAAGTGTTGAAAATAAATGCTTCCGATGCAGAATGACTAGGCATTGGTCACGTACCTATCGTACGTCAAAACACTTAGTTGACTTCTATTAAGTCTCCCTGAAGGAAAAAGAGAAAAATATGGAAGCAAAATTTTCATACTAGGATAAAGACATGTTTGACCCATCCCATACGACAATCTTGGATGTGAAGGACTTCTTTGAATCTCCTGAAGAGAAGATTGACGCAGTTGATGAAACATCAAGTGTTTCTTTTGATTTTGAGAATATCTAGACTTAATGTTATTGTTTTCTTTTATCTATCTTCATGTTCTTTTTAATAACTTTTGTATATTTTAAGTGTTGTTTTTCTTATTATAATTATTTTATTTTAATGAAGCAACATGGATCATTTTCATATGTTGGGTGTTTCAGAAATGAGAAAAAAAATATCTATGTCTGACAGACAGTGCAACTACACACAATACTTACAAATAAAAAAATACTATTCCAAATTGACAATGCTGAAAGCAAAAATAAATACAATATCAGGTTCTGCAAATTTGATTGAAGGTTTTGGAAAAACAAATATTAATTTTCTTAGAGGAACAAAATTTACAATTGACAATACATTGTTCTTTAGTCAATTAAAGAGAAATCTTCCAAGTTGTAAAGATATATGTTGCAATGGTTATCATATTGAGACTGATAGTAGGAATAATGTGGAATATCTATATATCATATCCACTGTCTCAAATGAAAAATGTATATTGGAAGAGTTGCTTGCTTTATCTTCTGGATTGTATTATGCTCATATACGAGTAATTGAAACATATGTAATAATGAACCTGAAATTCATGAATCAGACATATTTACAATTTGATATGACCAATGGGGTCATCCAGGATTTATAATGATGAAGAGAATTATTGAGAATTCAAATGGACACCTATTAAAGAACAAAAAGATTCTTCAATCTAATGAATTATCATGTGTTGCTTGCTCTCAAGAAAAATTGATAATTAGACCATCACCAGCTAAAGTAAGGACTGAATCACCTGCATTTCTAGAATGAATTCATGGTGATATATGTGCACCCATTAACCTACCAAGTGGATTTTTTAGATATTTTATGATATTAATACATGCATCCAACAGATGGTCACACGTGTGCTTATTATCAAATCGAAATCTTGCATTTGCAAGATTACTTGCTCAAATAATTAAGTTACGAGCACAATTTTCTGATTATACAATTAAGACCATTCGTCTTGATAATGCTGATGAATGTACATCCCAAGCTTTTGACAATTATTGTATGTCAATTGGAATAAGTGTTGAACATCATGTAACTCATATTCATACATAAAATGGTTTAGCATAATTATTTATAAAACGTTTGCATTGCAAGACCATTACTTATGAGAGCTAAGCTTCCTTCATTTGTATGAGGACATGCTATTTTGCATGCAGCGTCACTTGTACGCATTAAGCCAATAGCTTATCATAAGTACTAGCCATTACAATTAACTTATGGTCATGAACCAATATTTTCCATCTAAACTTTTTTGGAAGTACAATATATGTTCCAATTGCTCCACCACAACGCACTAAGATGGGTCCTCAAAGGAGGTTAGGAACATCCTACTTGAATTGTGAGGACAATCACTCAAACAACTCTTGCATTGATTGCATGATCTAAAGTGCAGTGACCATGCTCTCAAATCTTTTGGCCAAGCCATTAGGTATGCTCGCCAAAATGTGAACTCGAGCCTCAAGATTGGCTTTCATCCATTTTTTGTATGTAGCACGAACATTTCGTATTGGCAGTGGAATTGGAGGACATTCCTCAATCAAGACGAAGTTAAGGTCGTTAACCACTAACATATTTTAATAGATTCTTTCCAAGTTGTTTAATTGAATTCAGTCAATATTTCAGCATGAAGAAGGTTCATTGAAGTGCTAGTCATTTTTGTTGATACAAAACAATTACTTATTTTAGACACTTATGCAAAAATTCATTTTAATCCGATCAATTTAGAAAAAAAACTAATATTTAACCTAACATTATTCCATTTTGTAATGATGCTTCAGTGATTTAGGACAAAAGTCACCGAAGGATGCTCAGTCACCCCTTCCCTGAATTGAGACACTTTTCAACCAACCATTACATCAGAATAACTCTTATTCCTATAACGATTAGTCACCATTGATTTGGTCAAGAAATCATTAACTTTCTTAACAATTTCTTGTAAATGTGACCTTCATTTTAGACCCTAGAGTTCTGTTCCAATGAGCCAACTAAAAGAAAAAAACAGATTGGGGTAAAAACTAAAGTGATCCTATCTAGAAACTATTTCTGAAGTTTGCCCCTGATATTGACCTAATGTACAAACCATCAGAAGGGGACGCTCCCAGGGTGCCTCGAGGTCGTGCAAGAAGATCTCATGATGTAAACCAATGAAGGAGACCGTAGGACAAGTTGACACATATCCTTTCCCCACTTACTATAAACACTTCTCCATTCACCTTGTTATTGATCCATGCAAACACCATCCAAAGGGGATGCTCCCAGGGTGCCTCGAGGCCAAACATGAGGCTCACGGTGTGAACTTTTAGGGATAACGTGCGTGGAAAAAAATTGACATATCATATATATCTTTTTCCTCCAATTGAGCATTTTACAAAAATGGATTTATTAACTTAGTAAAAATCGGCTAATTAATTTTAATTAAGTTTTTGTTAATTTGCTCAATATAATGCTTATATTGAATAGTTCAATAATATGTGACTTCATTTGTTAAACTTTCTAACGAAACCGATCACTTATTGCATGCTTATAAAATATTTGCCCAATTCACCTTCTAGGTCGGTTTCGAAGTCGAGATGTTTCGTTTATGTCATCTTAAATACCTCAGCCTAGACAGAACTTTCTTTAGACAAAGGTCCTTTATGGGTAATTATTTTAAAATTTTAACCTCTTATTGAAATTCATTTTAATCCTATTAAAACGAATTAAAAAATTAACCTATTTCTAATCTCATTAGAAACATGTTTAGCACAAGTTTAGGTGAATTAATTTTAAAGCATTTAAAATTAAATTGGACCTATGTTTGCATGCAACTCTTTATTATAGATTTTAATTCTAATTTCATTATACTTATAACCATTATAAGTAATGAAAAATAAAATCTATAATTTCATTTAAAGACATTGATTAAATATAACATTTATATTTATCTAAGTAATGTCATGCTGAATGCAAAATTTATTTTAATTAAAAAATATAACACTTATATCTAACAATTATTAAGCATACATATCCATCATGTCATCATACATTATAACAATTATAATCTAATATGATGCATGAACATGCTTAATGTACCATACATCTAAAATAATATAACACTTACGATAAAATGCATGAGCATGCTAATTTAATCATGCATCCAAAAAATATAACACTTGCATTTTGACATGATGCATGAACATGTTTATCCTAAGGTAGGATTTTGAATCTAAATGACATACTTTATGCACCATTCAAAAATAATTTAAATCATACATCTCATGCATAATTAAATTAACAAAATAAAAAGTTTGACCAGCTATTGGCATTTCTAGAAAATCAAATAAAATCTAAAACCCTAGATTTTAGAAAATCCTAAAAGAAAATGGAAAAAAACAAAAAAAACTGCTTATGTTCAGCGGCGACGGAAAATAAACCAGGGCTTAAAACGACGATTCAACCGTTCAGAACGAGACCCTATGCATCCTGAACATACTGACCAAATTTCAGTACGATCCAATGGTTAGAGTTGCATTATCGACAAATTTCTAAAAGCTGACCCTGAAAAACCGAACTGCACGGCATTGTTTCTCTTTGTTTCTTTTCTTGTTTTGCCTTTGTTTTTTCGAGCTCTTTTTATAGTAATTTTTTGCCACGAAAGTCACGAACTTGTAGACTTGATTTACAGTAAAAAAAATACCCATAAACATTGGGTTTTACATTGATCTCATCACTTAAAACTGTAAATCTAAATGCCAAAAGCCTAAATAGTCAACCCACAAACCACAATTAAAATCACATACATCTCATGCATATTCTATTCTTATTTTGTTTCTAAAAAACCAAAAATAAAAAATTACATAAATTGGGCTCTAATACCAATTAGAGGGGTCGAATCCCAAGTAGAAGCGTGTGATTGCCTTGCAATTTTGTTTCTGATTTTACATAAACAAAATACGGTATAAAAATAATAACATAATGGATAAACAATCAAGATTGACATGCATTTAAGAGAAGAAAAGAGGGAAGAGCTAAACCTTATCTTTGTAGATTCTGAAAATCTTCACGATTCCCTCCGCGTCTTCTCCGAAACGTCTTTTCAATGAACAAAAGATACCACCAAAAGTGAAATCTTATTATTCTCTAAGATTTCAAGAATTGGATGTGTGGTCTCCAAGACTTAGAAGAGGAAGAAGTAGTAGAGAGAAAAAGAGAGATTTTGAGAGTTGTAGAAGACTAAGATTCAGAATTCTCAATTCACCTGTGTCAGAGTAGTGACCTCTTTCTCCTAGTCTTTCCTATTCTTATTCTATTTCTAATTTAATTAAATAACTTTTATTTAATTTAGTCCAATAATTAAATAACGGTATATATTAAATCCAATTTAATATAATTAATTAATAAACATCACATGTTTATTTATCTCTACTTCTAAAAAAATTAATTAATTAACCATTAATTAATCAATTAAACGGATATATTAAATCATATTTAATATAGAATTAATCAACATATAATTATCATATATTTATTTGTATACAACTCTTTAATATTTGAATCTTATTCAAATATTTTTCTCTCTTAATTATAGATCACATCTATAATTAACCATATTATATTGATTTCGTTAATATGCAATTGATTTGAACAATTCAAATCATTCCTCTTATATATTCTTTAGTGAGCTAATAAGGGGACCTTATGGACTTACAGATTAGAAACTTCAATGATATAAGATTGATTAATTAAACTCTTTAATTAAATTAATTAATTTTCATTAATTACTGGTCACTCCACTAAAGATTGATAGCTACACTCTTTATACTGTAGATTTATTTCTGTGTCCATGGATATAACCAATCAACAGTAAGTCTACCTTTCACAAATTACTCATAACTATAGCTAGGCCAAAATATCATTTTACCCCTATAGTTACATCTAACTTTTTAAATACCACTGATACTTCTAATTAATAAACAGTTTATAATCCAACTATAAACTAACACCTCTTGGGCCAGTGAGAGGTTGAGGCATCAATGTTCAAGACCCGGAATAAGTTGTTAAGGGAGCAATTTCTCTACTTTCCCTAAGGTCGGGAAAGGAGTGAATTCCATGTTGTGTAGTTATGTTCCCAGCTCCCTACTCGGACAAGTCTCCAAAATGGTAGGCTTGTTGAGTCGACTAACAAGGTCACTCTCACCCATACAAATCAAAGGATTGTTCTCATAGACAAAAATTCACAACTCACTCAGGATTAAGCTCAAGTTACCTATGGTCATTCTAGTGAAATGTAAGTCTCTTCTAGTAAAAATGTTATATAGAGATACTATTCATTTCGCAGTCCGGTCTTATACAGACTCTTTGTATAGAATACCCCCGTTTGCACGTCTCCACATGAGCGATCAGGATCAGATCATTTGTAGCACTTTACAACAATTGTAACACTACAAAGCAAGCTATATTCATAGTGCCATCAGGATAAAGTATCCAACCTTATCCATCTATTACAGACCATTTAGGTTATCACTTAAACATGATCCACCTGTATGTCTCTACATACATGTTTAAGTTTCATAAAATAACCTTGGATCTTAGTTTAGTGGATTGATTTAATGTAGACTAAACATTAATAAAATACCTCTTATTTTATTTAATATATAATTTATCTTTACAAACTATAAGATACACTTGATTTAGGACATTAACTCTAACAGATGGAAGGTGGACCATTTTGGTATAGTTAAGATAATGGGAATATATATATATATATATATATATATATATTATCTCAAGGGAAAAAAGGACAAAAGTGTATGTTGGCACTACTACAAAACTGGGCTTTAATGTTAGTTTAAAACTGACATTATAAGGGTATAATGTTGGAAAATCGATATTGAAGATTGTGTTATAATAGAAGGTCTATAATGTTGGTTGTCTTTAATCTCGATTTTAAACCAACATTATAGTTGACCAAAATTTCAATGTCAACTATCTTCAATGTCAGTTGAAAACCAACATGTACACCATCTTCAATGTCAATTTAAAACCAACATTATACGCCATCTTCTATGTTGGTTTTTACCAATTTTTTTTCAATATTTGTCCGGTATTTTTTTTAATGTCTCATTTTTTAAATTGTCCAACTCGTTTTTAATGTCAGACAAACAGTTAAAAACGAGATTAAATGTATCGTTTCGGGTCAGGAAATGTACGTCATCGTATTTTATTTAAAAAAAAAGTAAAAAAATTTGTTTATTGTAATGTGTGTCTGTTATATTATATGTATGTTTACTGTTCTGCATGGCAAACCAAAAATATTTCTCTTCCACCTATAAATGCACAGAACCCAAACCTAAAATATAACAATAAATACAACACACTCTACCACAAAACTAAATACAAAGTTACCTAAAATACAATAACATACATTCATAGAACTGCATTAAAACACACATTTTCATTGTTTCTCTTAATCGGTAATGATTTACTATGAAAAATCCATGTCTGATAATTTTGATTTATACCATTAAAAATAAGTGATCTCTTATTGTGTTCACATTTAGAGTCTTTGCACTCACATACTTCAAACAAGGACAACTCATGACATTTTACATATTTGAATGTTGTAAATCATTTTTAATAAACATCTCAACCCTTAAAACCATACTTAGTTGACATTCTATTCATTTTCATCCATGACTTATCTATGATTGTACAATATTCGACTTAATCTACAAAAGAGACAAACAATAACAAGGAAAAATTGCATAACCTTAAGCTTGTAAACTTCATGATAATCAACAATAAGACCTAAAACTTGTTTATATCAACATGAGACAAACATGAAAGAACACAAACAAAATATTTCAAGACTAAAATATAACCCATGAAAATGTTCTATAAGCACATTAGCCATCAAACAAGAAGATGATAGGAAGACCATCAAACAAATTCATATACATGAACTAATTTTCATTTCAACACTTTAAAATCTTATGAACCATAATCAACAACAATACCTAAATTAATTTATATTAAATTTTGAGATAAACTCAAAAGAATAACACAAATAAAATATTAAAGGCTAAAATATAACCCAAGAAAATGTTCTATAAGTACGTTAGCCACCAAACAAAAAGATGATAGCAAGACCATCAAACAAGTTCATATTCATGAACTAATTTTTATTTCAACACTTAAAATCTTATGAACCATAATCAACAACAATACCTAAATTAGTTTATATTAAATTTTGAGATAAACTCAAAAGAATAACACAAATAAAATATTGAAGGCTAAGATATAATTTTAAAAAATGGTTCTAATATATACTTGAACCACACCAAGCAAGACTATCAACCAAGTATATATTCTTAAACTAATTTCATTGCAACATTTCAAAATTTCAAGAAGCTTAATCATTGGAATAAAAATAAAATGAATGAAATAACTTTAAATTACTAAATTGAAAATAAATATG
Organism: Benincasa hispida; assembly: GCF_009727055.1. NCBI lineage: Eukaryota > Viridiplantae > Streptophyta > Magnoliopsida > Cucurbitales > Cucurbitaceae > Benincasa > Benincasa hispida. The sequence goes on from NC_052357.1 coordinate 34,841,492, forward strand.
AAAAATAAAATTTTATTTTTGGAGCAAGCAAACAACTCAAACAACCTACAAGCTTGAAGAGATATGAATCGGAGCTCGAAAATTGGAACAAATCTGAGCTGAGACCGACAGATCTGGCGAATGCACAATGTCGGTGAGCGTCGGACCTGGCGAATAGATCTAAATCAACATGCCAACGACTGGATCAGAAGACCCACGAGTAGATCAAGCAAATAGATGACCGAATTGGAAAATCCCACAACTGGATCTACAAATCTGACGCCAAAAACCCATATTCACGATCGAACTGACTGACTAGATCTCCCTATGTTCGTCATCGAAGATCAACACAACCAGAACCAATACGTGAGCGAGCTGACAACGAGCTGAATGAAAATGGACTAAAATTGATCGAGCTGAACGACATGACCGACGACAAGCTGAACAGCAACAGACTATACGAACGTTGAATGACACGACTGACAACGAGCTGAACGACAATGTTGAACGACACGACTGAAGACGAGCTAAATGGTGATGATCGGTCAAGGGGAAGAGGGTTTGGAGAAGAGAAGTGAGAAAGGAGAGAGAAGAAAGATAGTGAAATAGAATAGAGGATATTTTTTTGCTAGAGGAAAAATAAACCAACATTATACATTTGTTTTTACTTTTTTCAATTGACATTAAAACTCAAAATTCTTGTAGTGTGGGTGGAGATGGTGGAATTTAAATTTATAGAATTATTTTATGTATGGTATTGCTCGTTGGATAATTAAATTAGGTGGTAACTTATATGTTGGCTAATTAAGATTTCAGGATGTGCGGAGATTGGAACAGTTTATGACCCAAACGCATTTCATCCATAGTATTTATGAGTGGTTTTTTTTTTTTTTAAAGTTATTTTACATTATTAAAAAGTACTACACTTATGGTATTTGTGAAAACTATAGCTAAGCATGACTCTAGAGAAGTGTTTTGAGTTTAGTAAATTTCTAGCTTTTGTTAAGACGTGTTTTTGGATTATTCTGAGTTATTATGTGAATATTTGAGAACTCTGGACAATCTTATGATTCACGTCAAATTTGCTTTTGTTACAAAATATTTTTTGTAGCAGAAAATTGATTTAAATAAGCTTGTGAATCATGTTGTTTACGTTAAAAAATATTTTTCAAAATCACTAGTTCTATGTACTCTTGGTGATTACCCATGAGCTATGTGAATTCGTTTCCATAGTATATATAGAGAGAAAGGTCTTCAGGACCCACTCCAGATTGCACATAGGTCGAGGGCCTTTATGTGGCTATTATGCGTGTATGTGTGACTAGAGTTGTTACTTCGCTGTACGTTTGGAGACGCTCTACGGTAGCATGTAGAGATAGGATACTGGATTGAGGACAAGTTTTATGAACTTTTAATTGTGCTTAAAAAGAGAGTTATTGTATTATAATCTTTGGGGGCATCATTTGAATTAAAATATGAAATTTTGAATATTTTATATTTATTTTCTGGAAAAAAAAAAAAAAGAAACTTAATGATTTTTGAAACATTACTTTCATATAATAAGTTAGGGTCACTTGCTGGGCTTATTAGCTCATTCTTTTCATTTAAATTCTTCTACCAGGTATCCACTGAGTTTCAACGAGTCTACTGGAAGTAGCTTGCCACTTGTGTCCGTGTATAATAACACTCTTGTATGTGCATTTTGTTGGGGTGATACCTTTGTGTATAAGATGGTTGCATAGAGTAATAGTTTGTAAAATATTTTATAATGGAATGTTGGGCTGGGTAAAGTAGGTTGGGAATGCCTATGGTTGTAGATTGGTTTCAAATTGTGAAACTCTTGAACCTTTTTTATATTTCCATATAGTAGGTTTGTAGATTTTTATCCTCTCCCACGGGTGTTTTAGCAATTTTGGAGGAAACTCTATCCAATTTTCACTTATTTAAGTTTTCGCAGATCTAATGTGATTAAAAAAGTTAGCAAGAGCATGATAGTTAACAGTAGAGTCTTAGTGTTGGTTAGGATTCATTGTTGGCACGCCACGTGTCACAATTGCACTTTCAAAAGTTTCACTTAGCGATTGTGCGACACTTGTTTCCGCTCACAAACAAGTCAGCCAATTCAAATACGGAACGCCGATGGTATAGTGGGTACCTTTTGCAACCTCTACCCTGTTTTAGAGAAAACGGGTTTAGAGGAAAAAGGTTTTCACAAACATTTAAATATGTGAATAGAGAAGAGAAAGATTGTAGTAGGTTAGAAAGCAATAAGCAACAATAATGGCTTTGTAGCATACCACTTCAGGCAGGGGAAGTGATGGTTAGTCTTATCCTCATATAGTGCATTCTGAATAAAAAAAAGTCAACTGGCACCCTTACATATGCAAAAGGGCGAGCAGTCATTTACAACAAAAAGTACAAGGAAAGCAAACTAACTTAGCTAATGAAATACAAAACATGAAAGCATGATACAAAGGATTGGATTGGGCATGCGGCCATGGACAATAGGCCCTGGACAAGCAAGACCATGACACTACGCCACTAGATGGTTAAAAGTGGTATGGGGCAGGATGTGTCACTCCACTAAACCACCATCACTACTTAACTTGCACTTGTAGAACTCAGACTGTATTAACACATCTTTGACTTGCACTTGCCACAAGTCGAAGTTAATCCTTCCACCAAATTCTCCACATCAAACTTTACTGAACTCATGAAGCTTGGCACATCTGCTTCATTCCTAGTAAACTAGCAAATAGTGAACCACTCGCACTATTCACATTACTACAACCCATTTCATTAATTCTTTTCTGATGTGAAGTGCGTACAATGCTACTACATAGCATACTCAGAAATTCAAGAAATTACAAACCAAAAGCTCTAATACTACTTGATTCGAAATATCTACCACATAAATAAGCCAAAAAAAGTTAAGTTAAAGGAAAACAATAAAACTGAGAATACAAGAATTAATGTAGAAGAACTCCAAAACCAAAGAAAAAAACTACGGACCAGAAAAATCTATAATGTGAAAAATTATTACAATTACACATAAATCTCTTCTCGACCACAATTACAAGAGCACTCTCTCAGAACATTATACTAATCACACATCTAAACTAGTATGCCAGACTTCAAGTGTTCCAAATTTGGATTATTAGAAACAAAAGCCATGGGCTCTCTTTATAGTGCTTAGAATTCATCACTTCCTTGAATCTTTCAGATAGTGGAACAACTACACTTCTAATATTTTTTTTAAAACCTAACAACCTCGTAAAAGATGACCTAACCTATTTTATTGAATTTCCAACGGTTAACTAGTTGAACATAAATGTAATGAAATATTAGAAATTATTTCTATTTCTAACGGTTTAAAAGTTGCTTTCAAAAGCTTAAGATTTTATATTGATGTTGCAGGAAAAAATAAGTCTTGGAAAATTTAAATACTTTTATAATCCATGAGGTTTAAATTAATTTTTTATTTGGTCCCTAAATTCTAAAATATTAGTATTTGACCTACGAAAAATTGATAAAAAGTTTTATTCCTAGTATTAGTTTTTTGGAAAATTTGTACAGATGACCCATTTTTTGGGCCCAAAATGTCAAATGATCCATTTTTAAAAAATAATGTTAATGGGCCCTTTGCTGAAATCATTGCCATACCAAATTACGTAAATTTTCCTCACAAGTGTCTCACGTTATAAGTCTCGCTCTCATCTGGTCAAACACTCTTGCTCTTGTTTTAAATTTTCTAGTTTGATGTGATTGCTCGTCAGTGTATGAATGAATTGAAAATTTTCATGACTGAAGCCTCAAATCAATAATACTTAAACATAATACAATGGTGATTTCTTTAAACTCTAAACTCCATTTCAACGGTGATTACTTCCCTGATTTTCGACGATGTTCTGTTGAACGGAGTTTTTTCAAACGGGGATTTCCAAAACGAGGCTTTTTAGAATGGAACAGGTTTTTCAGAACGATGTATCATTATTTTGAGTATATTTCATTATTTTTGTTGTGTTATTTCTGGAAAGATAGGAATTGAGCATTACAAAATTTTGTATTGGGAGAAAGAGACTGAAAGATAGAACGAGAGTGAGAGAGAGCGAGATTAAGAGAGAGTGAGATTAAGAGAAAGAGCGAGATGAAGAGAGAGAGCGGGATTAAGAGAGAGAGCGAGATTAAGAGAGAGTGAGAGTACACTTCAATTGTTTGTACAATTGGATGACAAATGTTCTCTTTCTTTGTAAGATGACAGAAAAGTATCTACTTATTCGATATAGAGGTGATTAGGATGAGAATGAAAGTTCGTATATTGGGGGCGAGTTGACAAGAATCATTATGTCTGTTACATTGAAGTATGAAGAACTTAAATCTCACTTTTATAAGGTTACAAATGTCAGTTCTTCAAAGTTTGATCATATAATGAGAGTTAAATATAAGCTTGAATATGAAGCCCCTCCACAATACATAAGAAATGATGATGATGTTAACTTCCTTCTTTTTTGGGAAAAGTTTAGTAGACTTCAGTTATTTGTAACGCTAAAATCGAATTAGGACGAAAAATATTAGAATGGGGTTTGGAAATGTGAGTTATGATGATACACCTGTGGATAGAAAATACGAGGAATCATATGAGTTTTATCGGAAAGAGGATGATATTTCATTGTCTACCAACACTGTACCATCAACATTATCACTAGACAACGACCGCATTAATCCAGCAGAATTGAATTCGATGAATTATAGTGATACAAAACTGGGCGATACTTCAGTTGTTGGTAATGAGAGATTATCTAGACTTGATTATATGGATTGTTGTTATCCAAAGCAACGTTGTGGTCTTTCAGTGGATGGTAATGAGCAACCAACAGGATTGAATGAAATAGATTGTGATCATAGAGATGTGCGTTGTTCTACAACAGCTTCAGTGGTTCCACCATCTGTGTCTTCAAGTCATAGGGAGAGTTGATTATGCCTGGTACCTCTTCATATGGGACAGACGTTGAAGTTGGTCAACTATTTTTGAGTAAAAAGGACTTGAAAATGTGATTATCTATTTTTTCCATCAACAAAACTTTAGAATTTAGGGTCAGGCAGTCAACCAAATCTTTGTTCACTTTCAAATGTATTGGGGATACTTGCAAGTGAAGCTTTCGTGGGGTCTGATATATTCAAGATCACAAAGTACTCATATTCGCACACATGTTCTATTAGAATGTTGAATTACGACCATAGACAATTACCTGCTATGGTTGTTGGTCAGTTGAATAAAGATAAGTTTACAGGCATAGGACATATTTATAAACCTTGTCATATTGTTAAGGATATGTGGAGATATTATGGCGTGAACATAAGTTTCGATAAGGCGTGGTATGCAAGGGAAGCCGCATATGATCTCACTAGAGGTACTCCAGAATACTTATATGCCATACTACATGCTTATGGGGAAGCGTTAAAAATAAGAATTCGGTTACAGTGTTTGAGATCGAACTTGAAGATGATGTGCATTTCAAGTATATGTTTATGGCATTAGAGCCTTGTATTAGAGGTTTTGCAAGTTGTCGGTCTGTGATAATTATTGATGGGCCGCACTTGAAAGGAAAATACAAAGGGACCATAACCAACAAAACTGTAGTGAACCGCTCACAATTGTGCAACATACTGAAAATGGCAGAACTGACTCAAATGTTGGTCGAGGTTGATTGTCTAAATATAGACCCAATTATGTACTCACTCTGTATGTCTCGATCTCTCACAATATCACTCATCCATACAAATTTATGATAGACTCTTAGAATGTCACTTATGCTTATGTACAGACTCTTATGAATACCATCAGAATGTGAATACCATCAGAATGAAAGTCTCATTCTCTCTCAAAATCTCGCTCTCTCAATGTATTGCTCTCTCCATAAGTTTTGCTCTCTCTAAAAGTCTCGCTCTCTTAATGTATTGCTCTCTCCATAAGTGTTGCTCTCCCTAAAAGTCTCGCTCTCTAAATCTCACTCTCTTTCAAAGTCTCGCTCTCTCAATCTTGCCTTCTCTCAAAATCTCGCTCTCTCAATGTTTGAACTTTGAACTTTGAACTTTGATATAATGTTTTATATACATTGATATAATGAAAAGAGCAATAGCTCAATTACAATGAGATAAAATACAAAGAGACAAAATTGTTTTATACAGTTTTACATACATAAAAAATACATATTTTACATACATAAAAAATAAAATAAAAAATACATGTTTTATACACATAAATAATACGGAGTATTTGTCCACAATTGACACGCTAACTGCATCCTATATTCACTCATTTTCTCCTGAGTGATTACAAAAGGATCAGCACCAATCACCAAATGTTCTAGTAATTTTATTGCAAAGATGCCACAATCAAGCAACCCGTGTTGTATGTTGTCGTTCATAGGTCGGGTGATTTTCCAACGGGATGTAGATAGGTCTAGCTTTGAGCAATCCACATCACAGTAGTGAAGTAGGGATGGTACTATGACAGTTAATGGCTCCAGCGAAGTCTCTAGCTTCGTCATTGGTGTATATGACAGAAGTGAATCGAACACAAATATATGGCCTCTGTTAATGTCCATTACAAGTACCATCCAGTGTTCACTGATGTTTATTGTCGTATACACGAAATCCACATCTGCCCCTTTGACATCGAATTTACTGGTGACGTAGTCCTTGTACGTGTCTTCATCCTCTTATACTAGAATAACCTCTAGTCTCGGCTTATTCTTTATTCGTTTAAATACCCCGCTATGAGCATTAAGGTGATTCTACAAAATAAAATAAGAAGTTAAGTAACGTAATATATCATAGTAAAATGACTCTACACAACAAAATATATCAAATTTTACCGTTACTCCAATTGGCAAGATGGTGAACTTGTGCATGCACATGTCAGGTCGGACATAAAACTTTTCTTTCATAAACTGAAATAAAGTATTTATGGTCTACACAAAAAATTACTATATCAGTCAAAGTACAAAATATCCAATTGTAAAGAAATCAAGACTAGGAAACTTACATCACACTCAATCCACAAACTCGATTCAATCAATTCCTTGAAAAATTGCTTCGATAGTGGCTTAAAGGAATTCTCTTGAACCTCATTATCGGTATTCTCATTTGTGATCCAGCCCATCATTTCTGTAAAGATATTAAATGGAATGTCATGTGCTACGTTGTACTCGACAATCGCTTTGAATAGTGACGTATGCACACCCGAGAGAGGATATTTAACCTTTTCAAATGGAAGATGTACCCTAGAATCCAGAATTTTCTTCTTTAGTTGAGCTAGAGGTGTATATTTATCAACATCTTTCCTCTTACGACTAGTTTTTCGAGATTCCTACATAAATAGATACCAAAAAATTACTCATAAAGAAATATAAAAAAAATATAATTTCAAATCACGAAATATAAACAAAGATTACTGATCAATAAATTACTCACCAATGTAACTTCTTCCGTGGTCGTAACAATATTAGAATTTTCGATCTCTGGGATGTCAGACATATCGGCTTCTGTATGTGGCATGGTGTGTAAGTCAGACGTGTCGGCCTCTGGATGTGGGATGTTAATGAGTGAGGTAGGCACGTCAGACTATGTATGTGGGACGTTGACCTCTATAGGTTGGACGTCAGTAGGTGACGTTGTGGTATCAGACTCTAGAGGGGGGATGTGAGTAGGTGTAGTAGTGGTAGTTTGAGGCTTTATAGGGGGGATGGGAGTATGAGAGGCAATCACATCAGTTGTATCAGGATCCCGAGATGGAATGAGCAACATTGTGGCATCATCAGCTGTATGTGGGATTGGTGACCTTGTCGTCTCCTCAATCACCGTGGAACCCTTCAATTAGTAAATTAAAATGATAAGTTCACGAACACGTAAAAACATAAAATGATAGAAATGCAAACCTTACAGATAGCAATAATGACTAGATGGCCAACAATTGTTCTTTCATGTCTGTCATATTTTCCTCGATCTTGGATACATGACTATCTAAACTTGATATACGGCCATCCAACCTCGATAGTGAGTTATCAATGCTCCGCAGGTACGGATAAGTAGAATCGTTGGGATTGGCTCCCTCCCTGAAGCTAGCACACTCAAGACACTCCTCATCCATGGATCGCTCTCTATGGGAATTCGAAAGATGGACATCAGGTGGGTTCAACTCATCCTCATCGCGTACGTCCCTCAGCACATCATGGAACATATAATTACTAGGTGTATATGTCTGTAACGACCGGATCCTTACATATTATGGTCCGATCGCTACGACATGCATACTTAGACTTTTCTATCATGAGATGAGTTTTGGTAAAAAAATCTCAAAAGAACATATCTAAGATTTTATTAATTAGGTAGAAAACTATATAAAAAGTTTATTTTACAAAACACCAGGATCCATAAAACATCAGTGTAGTGATACAAAAATGCATATGCCTATAATAGTGAGCTTGATGGTTGGCCATTTGAGCAACGTCCAATTCTGCCACCTATGTTGTGTCCTTACCTACAAAGTCTGTAAAATAGGATAAGTATATAATATACCCAGTAAGTAGTTCTCACATAGGGTAGTGACCAAATGCACAATCACATGCAATATGTCCTGAAAATATATGATTGGGACCGAAAACATATAATAACATGTGATGGTCGGTTATGCTTCTAACGTAAATTTCTCCGCTCTGGTAGGAAGATGGGGACTTAAGCGGAAACTAACCAATCTGATGATTAGCGGGTCATACAGTCAGTAGGGCCAGAGTCGCATCCAACATCAACCATTAGCATAAACGTAAGATTGGAATAGAGGGGTGCAACCATACATACCCTGTTAGTCCCTAGCATAAACTTGACATAGAATTGGGTCTAGAGGGGTGCAACCATACATGCCCTGCTAGCCCTAGAAGCATAACCTTTATCTAATTAAAATTTAATCTTATTTCACCGTTGTGAACAAGCATAATGCATGGGGTCCCTTGTCGATAAACGTATTTTAAACATGTAATGCAACATAACAATAACATAATTATGCAACATATTAAAGATACACTACCATGAAACACTTAAAGAGAGGGTGAGATAAACTACTTACTTTGATTACGATCCTAGTTATTCCTTATTATTCCTTATGGTTAATCAGTAGAGCTTTTCCTCTTAAACAAGAAGGAAATTTGGACAGCACTTCCCTCACGTTTCCTCCTTCTAATTAACAGAATCACTTCACCCTTTCCACACGATTTTTACTACTGAGTTTTGTTTGAGAATGAGTTTAACTTCTAGCCCAAAGCCTCCTATTTATAGCCGTTTCCAGCTCTTCTCTGTGTGACAACTCATCCTACAAATGGCTTCTTTAAAATTACTTAGGTTTAAGAATTTCTCTTAATAAGACACCTAATTTTGGCTAACNGTTTGAGAATGAGTTTAACTTCTAGCCCAAAGCCTCCTATTTATAGCCGTTTCCAGCTCTTCTCTGTGTGACAACTCATCCTACAAATGGCTTCTTTAAAATTACTTAGGTTTAAGAATTTCTCTTAATAAGACACCTAATTTTGGCTAACATTTGCTCTTGCGTCATCAACCTTTGCTTGTATTCAATTTTAGGGTTCTCTATGTATAATCTATAAGATCGTGGCCAAATTCAACGCCTAATCCACGCTTCTGTCCAAATCTCACTCTCTCTGTTCTTAGAATCTCGCTCTCTCCAGCTTTCTTGATGGTTTGGCTCTCGTGGCTCTCGCTCTCTCCCACTTTCTCGTTGTGAATCTCGCTCTCTCCAGCTTTCTCACTGGTTTGGCTCTCGTGGCTCTCGCTCTCTCCAGCTTTCTCACTGGTTTGGCTCTCGTGGCTCTCGCTCTCTCCAGCTTTCTTGCTGGTTTTACTCTCGTGGCTCTCGCTCTCTCCCACTTTCTCACTGAGAATCTCGCTCTCTCTACTCTCGCTCTCTCCAATTTTCTCTTCAATCTCGCCAGTGTGGCTCTCTCCTTTTTTCTCTCCATCTTTTCTCTCTTGCTTTGCTCTCTCCCAGTTTTCTCTCCAATATTTCTCTCCAATCGCGCTCTCTCCAATCTCGCCAGCGTGGCTCTCTTCTTCTTTCTCTCCATCTTTTCTCTCCAACTTTACTCTCTCCCAGTTTTCTCTCCAGTCCCGCTCTCTCCAATCTCGCCAGTGTGGCTCTCTCTTTCTTTCTCTCCATCTTTTCTCTCCAACTTTGCTCTCTCCCGAATTAGCTATCGTTCAACTTCTAATTAATCCTCCCTGATTCTGCCCCCTTATTCAATATTTTTTTTTATAATTAATAAATTTCTTATTTTTTTCCAATTCTAAATTTCCACCCGATTTTCCTATTAAATTTATATATTTTTCATTCTTGATTATATATTTTATTTGTTTTCCTACTTTCTAAATTAGGGTTAGGGTATTACATTTACCACCCTCTTAAATAAAATTTCGTCTTGCTTAACATTTGACATTTAATTTCCTATAGTGTATGCATATAAATTTGGGTTGTTACATTCTTCCCCCCTTAAGAACTTTCGTCCTCGAAAGTTTCTTGGTTCTTAAACAGATAAAGGTATTTGACTTTCATCTCTTCTTTTCGTTCCCATGTAGCTTCTTCTACTTGCTGATTTTTCCAGAGAACCTTCACTAAACTTATTTTCCGATTACGAAGTGACTTCTTCTCTCTTACTAGGATGCAAACTGGAGTCTCTTCATATTCCAAGTTGTCAGTTATTTGTAGAGGTTCATAATTTACTACATGTGATGGGTCAAACACGTATTTTCGAAGAATCGATAAATGAAAGACATTATGTATTATAGAAAGGGTCGGTGATAATGCCAATCGATAAGCTACTTGGCTAATACGTTCTAATATCTCAAAGGGTCCAATAAAGCGGGGGCTAAGTTTTCTTTTTCGTCCGAAATGCATAATGCCTTTCGTTGGTGCTACCTTTAGAAATACGTGATCTTCTACTTTGAATTTCAACTCTTTTCAATGGTTATCAGCATAACTCTTCTGTCTGCTTTAAGCTGTTTGCATTCTTTCCCAAATTAGCTTAATTGACTATGATGTTTGCTGCACCAATTCAGGACCTAGTAGTGTTCGCTCCCCGACTTCATCTCATTGTATAGGGGATCTGCATTTCTTTCCGTATAAGGCTTTAAAGGGAGCCATACCAATTGTCGCCTGATAACTATTATTATAAGCAAATTCTATAAGATGTATCTGCGAATCCCATGTTCCAGTAAAATCCAAAGCACATGCC
>NC_052357.1:34853529-34893904 GCF_009727055.1 Benincasa hispida
TCATGTTCTCCTTCAGACTTGGAATAGACCAAAAATATTCTATAAATACGATCACCGAGTTATAAAGATAGTCCTTAAAAATTTATTCATCAAGCCCATGAAGCTTCTGGGGCATTCGTTAATCCAAAGGCATCATACGAATTCATAATGCCATATCTTGTTCGAAAAGCAGTCTTGGGTATATCAGACTCCTTGATTTCGTAGTTGATGATATCCAGATCGTAAGTCTATTTTGGATAATATGAGGCTCCTTGTAATTGGTCAAATAGGTCATCAATGCGTGGAAGTGGGTATTTATTCTTATTGTAACTTATTCAACTCCCGATAATCTATCATAAACGCATTGATCATCCTTTTTCTTAACAAATAAGACAAGTGCTCCCCATGGAGACACGTTGGCGTTAAATCCTTACTAACAATTCTTGTAATTGTATTTTGAGTTCTTTTAATTCTGCAGGTGCCATTCTATATGGTGCGTTTAGATATTGGTTCAGCTCCGAGAATTAGATCTATACAAAATTCTATTTCTCGACTAGGTGGTAAACCTAGTAGCTCTTCTGGGAATACATCTTCAAATTCTCTTATTACAGGAATGGCCTTAATTTCATCCTTTTGATTTCGTAAATCTACTACACTTGCTAAATATGCCCAAGCCCCATGGTTGCGCAAATGTTTAGTTTTTTAAGGCTAAAATTATTCTTGGGGCTGATTGTGTATTAGAATCTTAAACTTAAAATTGTGTTCTTGTTGGAAAGGTGAATGTGGACTTCTTTATTATGGCAATCTATGCTTGCATAGTTTTGCTGCTAACAGTCCATTACCTAGTATTATGTCAAAATCACTTATGTCTAGGATGATAGAGGGTCACCCCTAGTTTATGTCCTGATACTGACAATTCACAGTTTTCTATTACTGAGTTGGCCAACACAGATACTCCAGCAGGAGTAGCTACGGAAGAATGTAGCCTAAGGGCTTTGATGTTAATAAGCATATTGTGCAAATTTTGTAGAGTTGAATGAATTAGATTAAGCCCAAATCAAATAAAGTGAAGGCATAATACCCGAGGATGGTAATGTACCTGTAACAACTGCATATTGATCCTCTGCCTCTTGACATGTAACAGCAAACACCCGTCCTTTCTGTTGTTGGGTAACCTTGTTACTAGTAGGCTGGGTGGTCTGGCAGTTGATACTTGTTGATGAGCTTTGGGCAAGCATTTGCATAGTGACCCGTCTGGCCGTAGTTGAACACAACCCCTAAGTTCCGAAGACATTGCCCTGATGTGTTTTCCACAATTTATGCACTTAGGATATGTGAATTTTTGACTCTCTGTTGTGACTGTACGCCCCTGAGTGCTTTGGGAAATTTTTGCTTGCCGTTGTGAACGTTGGAGCCTTGTTGGGTGAATTTCCTTTTTGATTTGGCATGAATCTTCGTTCAGAAGTTGAGTTTTGACAGTAAGATCTACTTACATGAGTAAGGCCGACTCGAGGGCAAGAGCATACTCTTTGTGTCGGAAAGCGTAACAATGCTCGAATGCCTTCTCTTAATCCCCAAATAAACCTTTCCATCTTATTTTCCTTCTGTGTCCACCATTCGAGGGACAAAATGGACAAGCGATCAAATTTCCGTTTATACTCCCACCGACAGTTCTCTTGACAAGATTAAGAAATTCCACTTCCTTTTGATATCTCACTGTCAAAGGAAAATACTTATTGTAAAAAGCCTGATTGAATTGCTGCTATGAGACTGAACCTTTGATTGTTCTTTGTGTGGATTCCCACCAGAACTTTGCATCACCTCTTAACATGAAGGTGGCACAATTTACTTTATGTTCTTCTGGAATGTTCATGTGGCGGAAAATAGTTTCTATTTCTGTTATCCAATTCTCTGCTATAGTTGGATCCACAGATGATCCATCAAATGTTGAAGGATTGAACTTCCTGAATTCTCGAATGATCTTCGAGTCATTTGTATCGTTGGTTATTGGTGTGGTGAACGAAGTTGTGTTTCCATTACTCATATTTTGTATTAGTATTTGTAGTGCATCTTGTGTAAATAACACGTAAGGCGTCTGTCCATGTCCTTGATTTTGATCCCTTGTGGATTCACTTCGAGGATTGCCTTGTCGTGTTGGAGCCCTTTGTGGTGGCATCTGGTACACACATTTTATTTTCATAGTAAGGAAGCAATCTAATTTTAATTTTTTTTTTAATTCATACCTATGTTTACTAAATTATTTACTAAATTACTTGTTTGAAAATTCCACTTACCAGCGTATTTGGCATAACTGTGGGCATCACTTAACAAGCCGAACCATCAAACACCATGACTCTTCTAATTAGTAGATCCTAATTGGCTCAAATGCTCTGATACCAAACTGTAACAACCGGATTCTTACATATTATGGTCCGACCGCTACAACATGCATACTTAGACTTTTCTATCATGAGATAAGTTTTGGTAAGAAAAAAACTCAAAAGAACATATCTAAGATTTTATTAATTAGGTAGAAAACTATATAAAAAGTTTATTTTACAAAACACAAAAAGTTTATTTTACAAAACACCAGGATCCATAAAACATTAGCATAGTGATACAAAAATGCATATACCTATAATAATGAGCTTGATGGTTGGCCATTTGAGTGACGTCCAGTTCTGCCACCTACACTGTGTCCTTACCTACAAAGTCTGTAAAATAGGATGAGTATATAATATACCCAGTAAGTAGTTCTCACATAGGGTAGTGACCAGATGCACAATCACATGCAATATGTCCTGAAAATATATGATTGGGACCAAAAATATATAATAATATGTGATGGTCGGTTATGCTTCTAACATAAATTTCTCCGCCTTGGTAGGAAGATGTGGACTTAAGCAGAGACTAACTCATCTAATGATTAGTAGGTTATACCTGTCTCTTATACACATCTAGATGTGTATAAGAGACAGCTCTTTAACCTTTATTTGCATTAACATCCCAGTAAAATGGTTAGTGTCAATTTAACAACCAAATAAACATATTATGCATAGAGTACACTTACATTGTTAGACTCGAATATGTCTCTCTCAAGTACTTTGAAGGACACTGAGTGGGAGCATGACCATCGTAATATACGAGGCAAAGCCACCTTGCTCCTTCGCTCCGCAATGTTCCCAGCTATCAATGTAGCTAGGATCTGTCTCTTATACACATCTAGATGTGTATAAGAGACCTCTCCAGCTTTCTCGCTGGTTTGGCTCTCGCTCTCTCCAGCTTTTTCGCTGGTTTGGCTCTCGCTCTCTCCAGCTTTCTCGCTGGTTTGGCTCTCGCTCTCTCCAGCTTTTTCGCTGGTTTGGCTCTCGCTCTCTCCAGCTTTCTCGCTGGTTTTACTCTTGTGGCTCTCGCTCTCTCCCACTTTCTCGCTGAGAATCTCGCTCTCTCTACTCTCGCTCTCTCTCACTTTCTCGCTGAGAATCTCGCTCTCTCTACTCTTGCTCTCTCCAATTTTCTCTCCAATCTCGATCTCTCTAATCTCGCCAGTGTGGCTCTCTCCTTCTTTCTCTCCATCTTTTCTCTCAAACTTTGCTCTCTTACTAAATTAGGGAAAGGGTATTACATTTACCACCCCCTTAAATAAAATTCCGTCCTGCTTAACATTTGACATTTAATTTCCTATAGTGTATGCGTACAAATTTGGGTTGTTACAATGTCTCTCCCTACCCTTTCACATTCAACATCCTCGTGCTCAGAATGCTCGTGTTCATCATTGTTACCTCCATGATGATCATCACCGTCGCTTTCAAAACTACCCCCACTACTCGACCTACTGTCGCTTTCAACACTATCATCATTGGCACCTAGATCGAATATAAGTCGTCTGTCCACTAGGGTATCTCGAAACTCCCTCTCAGTGTCAGTCATGACAAAACTCTCTTTAACCTTTATTTGCATTAACATCCCAGTAAAATAGTTAGTGTCAATTTAACAACCAAATAAACATATTATGCATAGAGTACACTTACATTGTTAGACTCGAATATGTCTCTCTCAAGTACTTTGGAAGACACTAAGTGGGAGCATGACCATCGTAATATACGAGGCAAAGCCACCTTGCTCCTTTGCTCCACAATGTTCCTAGCTATCAATGCTGCTAAGATCTCGTACGTCCATACCTAAATAAAATTTAACATAGATTAAAAACAATAGTAATATTAAATCAAACAACACGATTATTATGTTAAGCAAATTTACCTGGAACGCTTGTGGAAAGCCACGCAAAGAGTACTTCACGACATAATTTTTATTTCTTTTCACCTTCGTCTTGTATAAACTAATCTTATCATTCAATGTAGTCTTTAGGGCATCGAGTGTCCTCCCCCAAATAATGGTACCCCAGTCTAGACTGTTGTAGTACTCTATGTTCTGAACGTCTTTAAAACGTTTAGGTCCACTGCACTTTTCTGCTTGTTCTTTTCCATCATTGCAACCTACGTGTAGTACACTAATGTGATTTTCACAGCATCCTCGTCATCTTCAAACCCCAACTCCTTGTATTTTTCTTCTAGTAGACTGATATGCAATGTGTCATTCGTCACTCGATTATTGAAATACTTGATTCCAAGTTCATATAAGGACTGCTAATTCTGATCAACTCACATAGGGGATCGCCACAAACCAGTCATCAACAAAAAATCATCATTTGAAAACTTGACGACCTTTCCACCAACAGAGAATCTCATTGAGTCAGCTCTCGTGCTCTTCATCTCTCAACAATATATGATGGATAATTGGGTTGTTGAACACCATGTCAATATCTACAAATCGCCCAAAAACTGTTCTCTTGAACATCTCTAACTATCGTGGGGTAAGCTTCTCCACACAGTCATGTTCGCATTAGCAATGTGAGCCAAACTCGTTACTTGACTGAGAAATCGGTCGACTATCGGTATTCTAAAACATGTTGACATCTTAAATCACTAAAATAAAGATTCAATCAGTAAATTCCTTCAGAAAAAAATTGTAAACAAAACATTTTCTTTAAGTCTCGCTGGACATTGTCTCATTAGTGTCGCTCTCTCTGGTATCACTCCCTCTGGTGTCGCTGATTTCACTCTCACTTATCTCACTCACATTTTCTCTTTTTACTCGTCTTCAACCTTAGAACACATCGAAAACCAAAAAAACAAACAAAAAAAACCATAGGTTCACAGTATTTCTAAACGCCAAAACGACCCACCCTTTCTGGTATCGCTCTCACCGATTTCACTCTCACTTATCTCGCTCACATTTTCTCTTTTTACTAGTCCCCAACCTCCGAACACATCGAAAATCAAAAAAACAAACAAAAAAAATCATAGGTTCACAGTATTTCTAACCCCATAATGATCCACCCTTTCCCCATTACCGAGTTTAAGACATCCTCAGGCACAGATTGAAATCACTTGTCGATCAAATTTGATTTGTCGGCGGCAGTGGAATCTTTTGCAAGCCTAAATGATGGATTTTAAAACGCAGCGAAACTATCTAGAGCTTATGAGCGATACAAAGCCGTTACGTTTGAAGAGTTTTTAGTTTTTGTTGGTTTTTAGTAAAAGGGTAAGAAGACAAAGATGTGAGGGCATTTACGTAATTTGGTATGATGATGATGTCAGCAAATGGTCAATTGACATTATTTTTTAAAAAAATGGGTCATTTGACATTTTGGACTCAAAAAATAGATCATCCATACAAATTTCCCTAGTTTCCCGCCAACGCCAGCTACTTTAATGTGGCTTTCTTAAATTCCTTAAAATACTTATATTTATAATATTTGTGAAGTGATATGGCATATTCTATAAATATATATTTAATATTTCAAATTTCAACTAATCTAACTATAGGACTAAAAAAATATAAAAATCATCTAAACATCCAGAAACAGTAAACTTCAAACTTATATTTCATATTGCCTAAACAAAATTATATTTAATAGATTACTTTTAAAAAAAGAAATGCATGTCTTAACATTGTTATCAACTGAAATCATCTCAAATGGAATGAAAGATAGACAAGAGCTATGAAGCACAGACACAGATACGACTATAAGATACGAATACGATCGGATATGGCGATTCGTCAATTTCTAAAAAAACAAAGATACGAATATGTCTATGGATGCATCATTTTTTATATATTTTTGTAATATATATATTTCTAAAAAACGAGGATACTGATACGTTGAAAATACATATTTTTCTTTTTAAAAAATCTAGGATATAGATAAATTTAGCATACAAGTTAATAACAATAGTACAAAATTGAATACAAACACTGAAATACAATACAAAAAAAGAAACATCTAAGATGTTGAAGTACAATAGTTAATAAAATGCAATAGAAAAGTGACTCATATTGCGAAGAAGAATATTAGAGAGAGAAATATGAAAATAAACGAAGAACTTAATGTTGAAGATATCCAAATGGTTTATATTTTGGTGGACTTTGTAAGACTCAAATGTGAAGATAAAGATTAGATGATTCTAGTCTAGGGTTTAGTCCGTTATTTTTTTTTCTTTTAGTTTCGGACTTGAATAGTGAGCTTTTTAAAGAGGTTGCCTAATTTTAGAATGGAAAAAATTAGATGAGTTACTTGTCTTTTTTTTAAAAAAAAAAAAAAAAAAAAGTACGCATAGAAATAGATACGTCAAATCGCGTGTCAGATACGTATCTGAGAAATATCTGGAAGTATCGGTATGTATTCTTTGCCTCACATGAAGTATTTGTGCTTCATCGGACAAGAGTAATTAAGAGTTTGTTTGGATTGACTTGAGAAAAAAAAAATTCAAAAAACTCTTTTTATTTAAACACTTTTGATTAAAACTAATTAAATACACTTAAAAAATTATTTTGAGGGGATGCCTAACACTAGAGATGTCCATGGGGCGGGGATGTCATTCTCCATCTTCGTCCTCGCTCCCCATTTCATTCCCCATCCTCGTGAAATTCCCCACGAGGATCGGGGCGGGAATTCCTCGCGGAAAATTCGTGGAGATCGGGTTCTCCGCGGGGAATTTTTTCCCGTTACCTTTTTTTTTTGTAAAATGAAAAATAATTTAAATCACTAATGTAACTAAATTTTAATTAAATAATTAACTTTATCACTAAATTGTTTATTATAATTAATTTTATATGACAATTTGAATTTAAAGATAAATTACTAAAATTTTGGCCTAAAAAAGCTAATTATTTTTCTAGTAGAAAGAAATAAATATAAATCAAATTATTCACATCTATAATCTAAATTTAAACATTCAATTTAAACATATTCATTATCTTTCCCAATAAATAATCAAATTTGAAATTTAAATGTAATATTTATATAATAATAATAATAACATAACATTAGATAACTATACTAAATAAATATGTAAAAGCTAATCGGGGCGGGGATGGGAGATGGGGAATGCATTCCCCATCCTCGTTTAGCTCACGGAAAATTTTTTTCTCCCACTCCCTTCCCCATTCTCCGCCTAATCGGGGAATCCTCATCTCATTCAAGGTAAGGCCCCACAGGACCCCGTCCCCGTCCCCGTGGAGAAATTGGACACCTCTACCTAACACTCTAATTTCTTTCAAAATGACTTGTTTTTTAAATTAAAAACTTGAAAATGTATATCAAACACACCTTATATTTTTTTTCAAAAAACGAAAACAAAGAGTACATAAACTGTTCCATTGGAGATTAAAATCAACAAATAATAACTGAACTTTGAGAGATCCACCATGAAAATCAACCAAATAATTGACGTACCCTGTTTGCTTGGATGAAAGAAGACCGATGATTCCTTTACTCATAAACCTCTACGGTCACCGGTAACCACTAATAAGAGGTAAGAGGTGAAGAGAGATTTTTCTCAAACTCGTGGCATTTATTAAAAACAACCTGATCCAGATCCATGAGTTTGGTTTCTTAATTCCAAGAATTTTATTCCAAATGTCCAAACATAGGCATACCTTCAAAACCAAGCCCCTAATTCCAAATTCATAGGCCGAACACCCCCTAAATAATTTTACTAAATAGATTGTTCGAATATTCGACGTTAAGAAACTCAAGATATCTAATAGACAAAACCTTAAGAAGGTAATTACTATATGATTTTAAGACCAAATAAATTATTTATCTTCGGTAAATAGGTTACATTCATTATGTCTAACCAAGAGAAATTGACATGAAGACAATTACTCTTTGTCACCAAGAGGAGGATCCTGATTCACAACAGTTTCTGAATCTTGGTCAGGATTTGAGAGTTGTTGTCGATTGGTCGAAGGAGTTGGAGATGAAGTAACTTCGATTGTAGGCGATGTTATTGAAGAGGAAACAGGCCCTTGTACTTCCTTGGCATCACGTGCTGCTTTATCCTTGGCCTTTTTAGCTCTTTCTATCACTTCCTCCTGTATATAAAGCTCATTCAAATATGAACCATAAAAGGGTGTATTTAAATTTCATCCATCTTCAATATTGAGAAATGAGAGCTAACAAATAATTACAAAAGAGCTTAGAAACAGAGGCTTAGTAAAATACAAAAAATCTAATAAGAGACCAAACATCTTACAAAAAACCGTCACATTATCTGAAGATTCTGTTATTTCTCCCACCCCAAAACCCCACAAGATAGCACTAGCACACACCTCCACACCCATAATATTGAGATTCATTCACCTCATCCATCCCAATTTACTATGAGGAAATTGAAAATGTTGAAAGGAAATTTTTTGTCATTTCTTACTCTTCACTCTTGTCTTGGTAGGCTGACTTTAACTTGAAACGAAACTGATCTTAAATGAGGTGGACAATTAATGGGATGTTTGGGGCAAGGAGTGGAGTTATGAAATCTAGGGAGCTATGAACTCTTTAGACCCACAATATAAGGAGTTAACAAGGCATAAAATTATGTTTTTAGTTGTGGGGCCCATGAACTTCTAGGATCAAACAAGAAGTAGAGTTCACAACTCCACAATTCCCAACTCCTTTGCCCATACACCCCCAATTACTACTCCCCTAATCACTCATTAAAACTAAAGAGGATTTACAAACAGATAACAGATAATTCAACCTGAAAACCACCCAAAATTAACCCCAAAAAATGACAAAATCCCAACCATAAAAGTCCCGAAACCTAACCACAAAATCAAGTGGGTAGCTTAGCAAAAAAATGCCAAGCTCCATATCAAAACAATGTGTACTCACAATAGGAATGTCATCCAACCAAAATGATGCTTATAGCCAGATGAAATTCTCAAAATAAATGAAAACTTGATTACTATATGTATAAATTTCACCACTTATTAAGTTTAGATCCCAGAAGTTTAAGGTTATTGACTCGCTTGTGAAAAGTACAAAGATTTATCTCAGAAACATGAACCACAATGACAAGGCATGCAGCATGGTTTCAGTAGGTTCATGAAAAAGCTTCAATCCAGGCCTAACCTACTGCTACACTCGAAAGTTTTAAGCCACAGTAGTTTCATCAGTTACTTATGTCTCGAAGTAGTTACCTTCATAAGCTAATATCCAAGAAGAAAACATTGACAACATCCATGGATTTTAAATGACTTTATTCCTAGTCAGTACTACCATACAACCGTCTTTTTTTGTTCATTGGTTTAGTATAATCTACAGTTCAAGAGATCACAATGCAGTAAACTAAAAACAACATTAGGAAGTTCTACGCAAATTTATGCCATCCTGTTTCAAAAGAAAAAGGAAGTAAACTGGCATTGCAGCAGGGATAACATTGGCTAATTAGAAGGGAAGGAACCTGAGATTATTATCCTTCAATTAGATGAAGCAAAATATTAATAGTAATGATGATTAGCCAAAAGAAATCTCCAACAAAACTAAACTGCTATCAATCACACAAATGGGAAGGAAATAAAAATCAGAATCTCATATCAGTCATCTTAAGTCTATCATTAACTTTGCTGCACCCTACCTGGAAATCAGTAATTTGTTTTTGTTGTTCAGCTTGCAGCCTACCAATCCCACTCAAAACCTCTCCAACTGTTGACTCGATTCGCTCAGTTAAGGCTTCTGCCAAAGCTTTTCCTAAGAAAAACGCATCTAAAACAGTCCTGCTGTCACCATCACCTGCATCATACAGCTAGTTCATTGGATTCTTGATAAAGGTAACAAAACTAGAAGATCCCAAATACAAAAGTTTTCTTTCCGCAGTTTCTGTTGAATTTTCCCCTAATAAGTTCAATATCGTCTTCTTAAAATTGCCTACCTATATCAGCAATGCACATAAGGCAAATTCAGAGAATGGATAATTTTATGGAAAGGGGGAAGGGCACATGAGTATTCCATTGTATACAGATTCAAGTGGGTTTTCTCGTGGTCCTAGAACCCTGTATACTGTTTTTATATTATATATAAAAAAGGACATTTGATTTATGATTATCAGTTTGGAATGAGTTGACTCTTTGAGCAAGTTCTTCATGAGAATCAGAGAACAAAACTATGGTTAAAGGCCTAGATACAAGAAGTCAAGTTCAAGATCTATTTGGTCCTGCAGATTCTCCCTCAATCCATCCCAATTATTCATTCAACCTCCAAACTTTCACCAAAAAATAAAGAGTGTCATATTTCCTCCTCCACCATTAGAAGGAGAAGATCTTTGTCGAACGTGACAAGTTTCATAATTTGGTCAAAACTCAGATTTAAGTGCAAGGAAAATAAATTCCTAGTCTAAAAAACTAATTAGCTCTTAATTCATTGAGTTGAATAAAACAAATCACAACAAAATTAGGCCAACTTCACACTTAATAAAACCATTAACAATAGATCAAACAGTTTGTAGTCATAGAATCAGATAGCTTCATACGAGAAGCAAGACCATCACTGTTTTGTGAAATCCAAATAAAAACCAACAAATACGCAGAGATTCACTCAAATCTCAGAATTAACAACGGATTTAACAACAGATTCACCACTAACACATTCGTGAAATCCACCAATAACTAACAACAGATTGGAAAACAAAAGCAAAGGAGGCAAGGATTAAAGGTACCGGAGCTGCAACGGGCTATGAATCTGGGAGACCCATTTGGTTGAAAATGTGAAATTCTTCGAAATTTGAGATTTGAAGGAGTTGAAGAGGAGCGAAATAGAAGGAGAGATTGAGATGAATAATGGGTAATTTTTGGTTTAGTGGGCACAAGTGAAAAAGGGGATTGGGAAACTGAAGATGTAACCCCACTACTCATTTTGTGCGATGGAATGGAAAATTACACGGCGTCACTTTCTCAGAGTTTCTCGCTCGATTTCTTGACAACCAAACAGGAATTTATAAAAGAAAATCTTTGGTGGGGGAAAGAAAATTGGAAAAATTGTACTTGTAGGCTTGAGCTGTTTGATGACAGTGACTCGGACCTTGCTCATTCCTCGTTCGGCTTACCCAATTGCCACTTTCGTGGATTGGAATTTTGCACCCTGACTAAATGGAAAGTTTTCTAATTCAAAACACACTACACATATTTTGTGGTTATGACATTTATGACTTCTTGTAGCATAAGTTCATCCTTGTAATTATTGTATTACTTTTTAACTTTGGTTTGATAATTATGGGATTCTATCTAGAAGGCCTGAAAATAAGGACATGTTTTGAAGATTTCATTTAAAAAAAAAAAAAAAAAAAAAAGAGAGAGAAATCTATTGAACTTTGTTTTTCGACTAATGTAACTAGCTACTTGCAATTTAGGTATTGACCCACACATAAATATATATATTATTCTCTCTTCTCCATGCATATATTCTCATTTTCATGCATATTTTCGCTCCCTGCATATATTATCTCTTCCCCATGATTCACGCCTATTTCTTCCTCCTCTCTCTTTTCTCATTCCGGCGGTGTGAGTTGTAGGCAAGAGACGGACGGTGTGGGGCAAGCAGATCTGACAACGAGAGACGACCGACATGGAGTAAATTGATGGCACGACATGAACAACATGGGACAAATCGATGGCGCAGACAACATGGGGCGAATCGACGGCGACGAGGCGAGCAGATTCGATTGATGGCATGGTGGGGCAAGCAAATTTGATCGACGCCGACGGGATGAGTAGATTCAATTGACGGCACGAGGAGAGAGAGAAGAGATGAAGATGGAGAATTATGCGTTATAAACCTCCGTATGAAGATGGAGAGATGAAGATGGACTTTGTTCATATCTCCTATACAGATCCGCCGCACCAAGACCGAGGAGAACTTTTCTTTTCTTTTTTAACCCTAAATATATATGTTATAAACCCCCAAGTCAATTGCATTCATTTATTTGATATATGTGAATTATATACCATAGTATATACCGTTGTTTATTTGATATGTATACTATAGTTTATGTTGAACATTAAGTCAATATGTGATTCATATACTGTAGAATAACTAATAAAGAAATTTGATTAAACAATATATATTCTTAATTTTGAATATTGTAAAATTTACTCTTAATTTTGTATATGCTCCAAGGTACGTATATTGACAATGTTTCAAGGTATATTGACAATGTTTCAATATATATTAACATACATATAAGAACATCGGGAGAATATATTACCGTCACAAGTGATACCAAAGTGTATAGATAAATATCTGGTATATAAATCAAATAAATAATAGAATATATTAGATTAAAACAAACAAGAGTGTATATCACATATATAAAAAACCAAACAAGAAAAACGAAAAGATGCTAGAAACCATGAAATGGAAAATAAAATAATGTATTTTCTATCTCCAATTGAAAATGAAAAAATTATATTAAATGTCTTTTCTCTCTCCAAATAAAAATGAAACAAATTATATTAAATTCATTTTTTCCTTCCATAATAAATGTAATTCTCTCTCTATTATTAAAGGGACTTTGAAAATTGGAAAATAAAGGTGGCTCATTGAAAAAGCATAATTACACAATTAAATAGGATAAAAATGAAAATGAAAAAAAAAAAAAAAAAAAAAGGACAAGGGCATTTGTTCAAAAATAAAAAGCCTTTATTGAAAAAAAAAATCAAAATTAAAGACATTTTTTAAATATGGCCAAAGATGATCTTTTATGTAAAAATCCCGATAATTTAGAGGGGTGTTTGGCCCATATTTGAATTTAAGGGGTGACTTTTGAAGCTATGTCTTGGGCAATAAATCAAACTTGTCGGTTTGAGATATGTTTTAATTCCTTCATATCATACCTCTTTATCAATATGGTTGATTATGGTTGATGATTGTCAGTGATCAACCGTCCGACTAAATGTATTAATCATCGACGATCAACCATCGTGACCATCAACAACCAACTATAGTGATAGCCAACGATTGACCATCGTGATCATTGGCAACCGACGTTGTGATCATCAGCGATCCGTCGACCGTTAGGTTCATCATTAAGGTTGTCGACTGTAGTGATTGTGATGATTGTTGTCGATCGACCATCGTGATCATCGTCAATCGACTACTGTGATCGTCATGGACCAATGCATGGTTGTCTGTGATAGTCGACAACTTCTTTTCCTCCATTTTTCTCGTCTTCCTCCCTTTTCTCTTGGATTTTTCAGTTTTTTCCCTTTCTTTCTTTTCACAGAAATAAAAAATAAAATAAAACAATACCCTTTATTCAAGGATCTTCCTAACTAAAGCATGGTATCGATTATGTTAGTCGTGGATCGTTAGATGTTCTTTGTTTCCTGTCATCCACCATCAGTCACTAAGGTCACCAACCACTACCCACCTACCATCGTTGGTCACCTATTGATCGTCCCTGACGATTTTTTCTTTATTTCTTCTCTCTTTTCCATTCAATTTCTCGTTCCCTTCCAATCCTTCTTCATTTTATCAAAAAAAAAAAAAAAAAATAGAAACTGAAGGATGGATTCAGAATTCTTTTAAATGCAAATCCCGATGTAAGATTAATTTCATGATTACAAGAAAAAAAAAAAGAAGAAAAACTTGAGGATTTGAAACAAAACTAACATGTTATAAATGTGTAAATATACTAAATGTCAAACTTTATTACTTTGTTATTAAAATATAAATTTGTTATTTAAAAATAGATAAATTAGAATTTAAAGCGAAATTGAATTTGTTGATTAAACTTTTCTACTTTTATTATGAGTTGTTATAAAATAACTTAATCATTGTCATTCCTACACTATTGTCATGGAAATTAACAGATCAAATGAATTAATCTAAGAGTACAAAAGAGAAGGCTAATATGATTTTCATTTTAAATGAACAAATTAAATTTTTCATTCAAAATTATTATAAAAAAAATTGTTTCATAATGTACTAGAAGTTATATAGTTCATATAACAACCACTAAAAAATATAGATCAGATTACCCATACTCATGCCTGCACCTCAAACATGGACATATGTGATTCTCAAGCTTCATAACTCCGTCAAATAAGCCTCCAATCATTTAATTCTCAGGCTTTTGATTCTAAACCTATGTTCCAAATGCCTCCTAGTGTGCAAAATACATTTTTGTCCTAAAGTTTAAGTTGATGTCTATTTGTACTTTGAAGTTTCAAAATAAACATTTTAGGATTCGTTTGATAATATTTTGTTTTACTTTTTGGTTTTTAAAAATTAAGTACATTTCTTTCAATTTCTTAAAATGACTTTCATCTTTTTTCAAGTAAAATGGTTAAATTCTTATCCAATTTCTAAATTTAAAAAACTTTTTTTTTTTTTTTTACTTTTCAAAATTTGGCTTAGTTTTTGAAAATATTGGTAAAAAGTTAATAAAAAAACAAGAAATTTAGTAGTGGAGTGATGTTTATACGTTAATTTTTCAAAACTAAAAACTAAAAATAAATGAAATCATAGCATCCAAAGTTTGAGGATTGGTTCTAAATGGTCGTTTTGGTGTACCTTTCCCGGTTGTTGTCATTGCCTTTTGCTAAACCCTAAATCTTAACTGTTAAAGGAGCCTAAGGGACCATTTAGAACTATTTCTCATATCTTGAGGCTAAAATGTTCGCTTTAAGACTTTTTAGAGACTAAATAGACATAAACTCCTGAACCTCATGGACCAAAAGTCTATGTTGTCTTTATTTATTTTTATTTTTTCAAATTAAGCTTTTAGATTCTATTTCTATCCATGACTATTAATTTATTTTTTTTGTCATCTACTTTCCAAAAATGTTTGTTTCTTAAAATATAAGAAAGGCGAACCAATAACAAGGAAGGAGAACATTAGCAAATGAGCCTTAAATTTCCAGTTGTATATCTTGTAGTCTTTAATTCTTGAAAATGTTGATTAATTTATTAAGTACAAAATTAAATATTGATGGTCAAAGTGAGCTTAGTTTAGTATTATTTATTATAGCTTCCTTCTTTTGAGGTGGAAATTTGATTTTTCATCATGCATTTGTTGTACTAAAAAATATTTATGGGGATCTATTAGACACAATTATATTTTAGTGACCTATTGACAGATCAATTAGACAGCTAGATTTTAGTAATTTATTGACACAAAATTTAAAGTTTAGAGTCTTATTAAAACCTTTTTGAAAAATTATTAGATACAAACTTGAAAGTTATTGAGGGAAGTTTTCTTTTTAAGCTTGAACTTTGAATTATTTTTTTCCAAGAAGTACTATGGATAGTTTTTACAATAAAATAAGATGAAATTGATGCAACAAAAAATATGGAAAAGAAATTAGACTGCATATGTGACACCATTTACAATATCATTTACGTAAGTTAACATGACAATTAATGTATAAAAATTTATTGAGTAAATTATTTAAACAATATCACATATGTCTTCTAATTTTTACACATTAGCTGTCATGCCAATTTTCATTCTTTATTTTAGCGGAAAAGATATTCTCTTTTTGAACAATTTTAAAATTCAAGAATAAATATGTAATGCCCTAGGCTCAAGATTCGAAATTCAGATTTGGCACCTCCTGACCGTAACATTCTCTTATATTCAAATACACAGGTCCTTTAAGAATGTGGTGTTCTTTTAAGATGTTTTGTCCTCACTCACATGCTATAAGATTGTTTCAAGCTAAGTATGCTTAACTTCGGAGTTCTTATGATTGATCTACCAAAAAGGAAAATGCATCTTGTTGGAATGGATAATAACTTTTAATTCTTTTAAACCTTTCTAGCCATGCTTTCATATTCTCAAGATTCCTCTCATTCAAGTGTGATCTTATTCATTCATTACACCTATTAAGCTTCTGAGCATTACAAAATATGAAACTTTTCAAAATTTATGGACATAATTGAAACTTACCTTAAAGTGTTGCACACCTAGTGGGCTTTATGTGTACAAAAGTATTGTATACAAAACTATGTGTACGAAAGTGGTGAACATATTGACATATCTAGAGAGGCCTAAGTGTATGAAAATGATGCATGCCCACTAGATTATGTGTATACGAAAGTGGTGTACTAAAATGCACTCAAAAGTACGTTTTTAGGCTTAGAATTTTGTTAGTGTTTTGTTAACTTGTGTCCATTGCTGTTTTATTATGTTTAATTATAGAAAATCGAGCATTTGAATCAAAATATATTAACTTGAGAGAAAAATGATATCCCTTACAAAGATCAAAGTTTGACCTACGACAAGAAAATGAGTAAAAAGGGGTGAAAACTACATGGACAATGCTATTATAGCGATGTGGTGCCATGTAGCGCCGTAATGCTATCCTGCTAATTTAAAACTCACGGTTTGTAATTAGGTCATAACTTTTGATTTGGCTATTTTTAGGAAAATGACCATTCATTTTTTTCATTTTTTCATTCTCTATCTATCTACAACATTAGATTTTAGAGTTTCTTTCATCTACTTTTGGTAATCAAGTAAAATAGTGATGAGTTTTAACTTTTATTTATTCAATTCTTATACAATTTAGGAAAACATTTGCCTATATAAAGGAGGATCTTCAATAGTTCTCATCATCGAAATTTAGAGCTTTTGAGGCCAAGAGAGAGAGAGTTATGAGCTGAATATAGAGGTTCCTTGATTCCAAAGCCGATTGGAAATCATTGAAGGGGTTAGTTCCATCACGGGGACGGGACTGGAATGTTAGATAATTCTTTCTTTTTCCTTTTCATCTTGGTTTCTTTTCTATATTTTTGCATTCTTGTTATGATTCTGTCTACAGAAACTATGTTAGACTGCATGTCTCATTGTTCCAAGGTTAGACGGATTTTATGGATTTTGGTTAAACACATTGTGAATTTTGAATGTTAATTTGCATAAATGTTTTCTAGTATGATCATTCTTAATAATTGACCAATATTGAATGATTTTATGATTTAAGTCCTACTTGAGAAAGTAGGTTTTAGATTATATCATGCATACAAGACTATCGTTTGAACACACTAGAGTAATCGGATAATGGTAGAGGTTGTTGAACCTTACTTAATTATCTAGTTTTAAGATATTAGTAATTTGTAATTAGGTGAAAAAAAAAGATTGATACTAAGAGGAACAATCAGAATAAAAAACTTTTGGACCTTGGTGTTATGTTATTTGGCCAAAAAGTCAATGAAATTGTGTTTAATAATGTCATTGATGAAGTTTATTCCCTCGAACTTCTCTTATTTGATAATCTCCATATTTTGTCACTTTTATTGCTCTCTTAGTTTAACTTAAATTAGATTCTCATCATAGTTTAGTCCCCTAGACAAAATTAAAAGGGTCTTTAAATAGTTAAAAGTATCAAACCAATTTTCCAAAGGACAATTCTTGGTCCCTTAACCGTTTTAACTATGTTATTACTAGACGCTTACGCTTGTGCGTATCATATAAAATAAACATGATGTGTATGAAATTGATGCACATCTAGGGGAATGGAAACATAGTGAATTAGGGATGAAAATATCTTTAGATTGTACTAGCATGAAGTTTTCATTTCATATTTGTATGTGATTGCATAGCCAGACCTTAGTAGTGAGGTTACTTATTAAATATTTCAAATACTCATTATTTTCTTAAAATATTTTACAGGTAAAGGCAAGAATGTA
This sequence comes from Benincasa hispida, assembly GCF_009727055.1. Lineage (NCBI taxonomy): Eukaryota > Viridiplantae > Streptophyta > Magnoliopsida > Cucurbitales > Cucurbitaceae > Benincasa > Benincasa hispida. Next base: position 34,871,537 of record NC_052357.1, read on the forward strand.
CCTATCGCTTAACAAGGAGAATTTTTTGGATTGTGTCAATTAAAACCTAAAACTAATAATTGTATCAATTTAAACCTTAAACTTTCGCAATTATATCAATTTACACACTCTTTCAGATTTTTTCAACCAATATCATGAGAAACTTATAATTTGATTCAATTAAGCTCCTAAATTTTCATAAGTCAATCAATTTAGATCCTTCATTAAGATTTTCTTTTAAAACCATCCAAGCATAAGTTCTCAAATGTGTCTAGACTTCTTTAAATGTCATTTTAACAAAATGGATGATTTTGAAAGTATGATTTGATGCTTTTTTTAGTGAAAGTTGTCATTTGCATGTTATTTAACCCTTTCATTTGTTTAATTTGGTAAAATTTTCGTGTATAGGTCCTCTTACAATCTAAAGTGTATTTCTATTGAGTTAGGCTGATTTTATGAGCTTTTATCATTTTTTTTAGTTGCTTTCCAGATTTTGTCTATAATACACCCACATCGTCCAAAGTGATGCACCCGTGTCAAACCCTAATTTCAGAATAGGGCCTAGTCGTTCGTGGTTGCTATTTTCTCAATCCACAATCATTCTTTAGTCCCAAAAATGCTTTGGAGTCGTTCAAAACGTGAAATTCAGTCATTCTTCAATCATCTTGGCCTATATAAAGGAGTGAAGGCCTTTTTCTACAAGCATCTTCAAAATTCATCAACCCAAAGGAGAGATCTCACCATTATATCTGGAAAACTCTTCAAGAACGAGAGTTCTCTAAAGAACCCTAATTTTAGCTCATCCCTACTCCATGAAAACGTGTGGAGAGAGAAAATTTGACCTTTATAAAGTGTGAGATTGATTCAAGAGGAGGTCGTTTATGTATTTCCATCTTGTCTACTTCTGTTTTTGCACTTTTTTCAATTCCATTTCTTTTATCTTCCCATTGACGTTGATATTGTTAACCATGATTTTTGAATCAATGAAATCTATTCATTCTTTCTTAGTTATGAGCTAAATTTCTAAGGGATTCAATCATGTGAATACCGTGGGATCTTGTGGCTTGACCAAATGCTGATACATCTATTTTTTACTTTGACTTGTACATTTTTTTTTTTGTTGATTTTCATGACAACGTGTTAAGTTGAATTGATCATATAATTTAACATACTAGTAGAGTCTTCATGATGAGAAAATTAAGATAAAATTAGATTTCACAAAGGAATACGAGACTAAGAGTCTAGAGATAGAAGTATCATGTATGCTTAGAGATAAGGTATACTGTAGGATAGAGAAATTGTATGAAAATAATATAAGATTCATTTGGCCATAGAGATATAAGTTTAGCTACTTAGACTCCTAAAGAAACTTGATACAAGACCGAATAGGAGAAATTTTCTGCCAATGTTGAGTCATTGTCGACCTGATGTGGCCGTATAGCTCAAGGCAGAGCACCCGACCTTTTGGTTGAAACAGACTATAATCCATGTTTATCAATTATTTTTTACTATTTCATTAAAGAATTCAACCCAACCATCAGTTATTTTAATTGGTTATCATCGGTTTCATTGTGTGCATTGTGCTTAACGAAAATCTAAATTAAATATAGTCTTGTAAGGTACAATACTTGGAATACTCCAAAATTTTATTACTCATTGATAATGTATATTTGCACTTGACCACTTTTATCTATATTTTTATCAGTCATACAAATTTGGCCAATTAATCATCCATGCATAAGGACTCAAATGTGTGTAGACTTCTTCAAATGTCAGTTTAACAAAATAGTGAAGGGATTAGAATTCCCACAGCGGAAGCATACGAACATTGGGTGTCTTGAATTTTGTTTATAAACTTAACAAATATAGAGGAAGACAAAAACTAGAGGATAAACATATTGTCCTAAGCATTCTTTCTATAGAATAATACAGAGAAGAAAAAGGAAACTGTGTACTAACACTCCCGCTTCCTCTTCTGTGAACACGAACAGTGAGATCACGAACTTCTCCTCCACACTTTTCCCGAACACAACCTTGTAGGAAGATTATGAATACAACAATGAGGACACCACCACAATGTTACCTTTGTTATTCTTAAGGTGAGAATCAAGGAGAGTTTGGTGGGCTTCCTTGATAATTTTCGTGAATAGAAATAAGCGATTGAGAGAGTTTTTTTTTTCCAGAGGAGAAGAAGATCAAGGCACAAAAACTTTTGTCCAAAATTTCACGTGAAAAGTGAAAACCTCTGCCAAAATCCTTTGTAATGGTTTATTTTGAGAGGTGTGAGAGTGAGGGAATTATTCGATAACTCCCTCCATAAATTAATCCATAACTCCTAAGGAGTTATTATTTTAAATTCAAAATTAAAAAATTATATTAAACAACTTAATACAATTTAAACCATATATTATATCTTATATAATATATAACATATAGTTTATTATATTACATATAATACAACCTATGGTTTATGTTCTCTCATATAACCTATAGCATTAATATGAATCATATTCATATTAATTTTAACCTATAGTTTATATATAAACCAAATTCATATAATTAATATTTGAATCATATTCAAATATTTATTTCTTTCATTAAATTTTATATTATAACGTATCAACATACATTATATTAATTGTATCGCACACAATTAATTTCCTTTAATTAATTTAAACATTTCAAATTAATCCAAAATTAATTTGATTCTCATTAATTCTTATTGAGCTAACAAGGGGACCTTATGGACCTATAGATTGAAGCTTCAATGACACAAGATCAATTAATTAAACTCTTTAATTAAATTAATCAATTTTCATTAACCGTCGATCACTTCACTAAAGATTGACAAATGCACTCTTCACGTTGTAAATATAGTTTTGTGTCCATTGAATATAACCAATCAATAATGCGTTAACCCTTCACAAATTGCTCGTTAGTACAATTGGATCAAAATTACCATTTTACCCCTGTAGTTACATCTAACTCTTTAAGTACCACTGATCCCTCTAATAAACAATTAGTCATAGTTCAACTATAATTGAACCTATCTTGGGTCAGAAGAAAGTGAGAAGCCTCATTGTTCAAGACCCGAAATCAGCCCTTAAGGGAGTAATTTATTTACTTACCCTAACAACAGGAAGGAGTGAATTTCTTCTTGTGTAATTGTGTTCCCAGCTCCCCAAACAGATGAATCCCCAAAATGGTAGGCATATTGAGTTGGCGAACCTAACCACTTTCACCTATATAGATCAAGGAACTGCTCTCATAGGCAGGAGTTCACAACTCACTCAGGACTAAGGTTAAGTCACCTATGGTCATCCTAGTAAAATGTAAGTCTCTTCTAGTAATTGTGTTATAAAGAGAGACTAATCATTTCGTAGTCTGGTCTTATACAAACTCTTGTATATGACACTCCCCTTACATGTCTCCACCTGAATAATCAGGATCAGATCATTTGTAACACTTTATAACAATTGTAACAATTACAAAGTGGGTCATATCCTTAGTGTCATTAAGATAAGGTACCAATCTTATCCATCTATTGCAAACCATTTAGGTTATTACTTAAACATGATCCACCTGTATATCACCACATACATGTTTAAGCTACATAAAATAACCTTGGATCTTAATTTATTGGTTTAAGATAATGAACATATAAAATAACGCTTATTTTATAAATAAAAAATTGTTTATACAAGTTTATAAACTACGAGAATATAAGAGATTTAGGACACCAATCCCAACAATCTCTCACTTGTCCTAAAGCTAGTGGAGTGGAATGTACAATATAAATAGAGTACACAATGCAATAAACTAGACTAACTCATCTGTTAAGAGTGAACATTGATCCTTATGTGAATTTCCTAGAATCTCAGTCGGAAACTGAGTCCGTAATCCTGTAAGGATCAAATCCTTAGCTTCATATACAAGCATATAGTCCCCTGTTCTCCATAGATACTTGAGGATTGTTTTGATCGTTGTCTAGTGATCTAATCCTGTATTGGATTGATATCTACTGAAAATCCCCACGGCATAGCAAATGTCAGGTTTAGTACATAACGTTGCATACATAAGGCTGCTAATAGCTGATGCTTAAAGGATTTGTCTCTCTCAACCTTTTGAGGAGTTGTAGGACACTTTTCCTTAGACAAGACAATTCCATGCCTGAAAGGCAATAAACCCTTCTTGGAATTGTGTATCAAATATCTAACAAGCATCTTCTCAATCTAACATTTTTTTTTTACAATCCCTAATGATTTGGATCCCTACAAAAAACTGCACATCACTCAAATCTTTCATTTCAAACTGGGCAGCTAGCCGTTTCTTTACATCTGTTAGTAATTCTACATCATTCCAAATAAGCAAGATATCATCCGCATACAGCACTAGGAAAACTACTAAGCTTTTGATGATTTTCTTGTGAACACAAGGTTCATCAACATTCTGATCAAATCCATAAGATTTGATCGCAGTATCAATCAAATCTTATATTCCAAGATTGAGGTGCTTGTTTCAGTCCATATATAGATGGATTAAGCTTGCAAACATTTTACTCTTGACCTTGCTCAACGAATCCCTCTGGTTGATTCATGTAGATGATCTCTTCAAAATTATCATTCAAAAAGGCAGTTTTAACATCCATTTTTCATACTCATAATCATAATATGTGACTATGGACAAGAGAATCTGAATAGACTTTAGCATGACAACAGATGAGGAAGTTTCTTCATAGTCCACTCCCTCAACCTGTATGTAATCCTTTGTCACTAGTCTAGCTTTAAAGGTCTATACCTTTCCATCTACACCCCTTTTTCTCTTAAACATCCATTTACAAGCTATAGGTTTTACCCCATCATGTTGATCTACAATCTCCTAGATAGAATTAAAATACATAGACTCTATTTCTTGATTCATGGCTTTAATCCATTCATCCTTGTCAACATCTTCCATTGCTTGCTTGTAAGGCAATGGATCCTCAATTCCATTATTAGATATGATGTCTTGCGCTTATGTTAAATCCATGTAATGAACATGTGGGTTAATAACCCTTCCACTATGTCGAAGCAATCTCAACACTTGAGATGGATGTGCTTGACTAGATGAACTAACATTAACAACTTTTGTTAATGTATTAGCCCTTCAACATCCCTTGTTGAAGTCTTAGTAGTTTCATTGGAAATTTCCCTTAATACTATTTTACTTTTTTGTTTGTGGTCCCTCATGTGGTCTTCTTCTAAAAAGGTGGCAATTGTTGAAACAACACTTTATTATCTTGAGGATCAAAGAAGTACCTACCTCTCGTTTCCTTGGGGTAGCCTACAAATAGGCATACTTTCGAACGAGTTTCCAACTTTTTGGGATTTTTCATTAGCACGTGTCAGGCGTTTCTAAATTCTGAAGTGGAGCAAACGATTTTTTCGACTTCTCCATAGATCAAAAGGTATTTTAGCAACAATTTTTTATGGATATTCAAAATATAAACTCCAGTCTCTACTGCATATCCCCAAAACAAGTCAGGAAGTTGAGCATAACTCATCATAGACTGAACCATGTCCAACAGGGTTCTATTTCTCCTTTCCAATACACCATTTTGTTGAGGTGTACCAGAAGTTGAGAGTTAGGACATTATTCTATGTTTTATCATATAGTCCTATAAACTTCATGTCCATATACTCTCCACCACAATTAGATCGAAGTGTTTTTATCTTTTTACCTAATAAGTTTTCAACCTCAATCTTATACTCCTTGAACTTTTCAAGAGGTTCAGACTTATATTGCATTAGGTAAAGATACTCATATCTTGAATAATCATCTATGAAAGAGATGAAATATTCATACCCTTCTCTTGCTTTACATTCATCGAACCACAAAGATTTGAATGTATAGGGTCCAAGGTCTATATGGCTCTATAACCTTTTCCAGGAAGAGGTCGTTTTGTCATTTTGCCTTCAAGGCATGACTCACACGCAGATAAAAGTTTTCTTTTAAACCATTTAGAGCCACTTTTAACCAATCTCTCAATCCTATTGAGATTAATATGTCCTAACCTTAGATGCCAAAGGTGGACATTTTCTTTAGGAGAAATTCTTTATCTCTTAGTCATTGTTGTCGTTCTGAATATTTAAGTATTTAGGCCAGCCCTTTGTAACTAACGACATTAGTATATACAGGTTACTTTCCATTGAAGCGACGCCTATCTTCATTCCATTCTTAAAGAGAAACACTTTATTTTCAAAAAAGGAAAGAGAATACTTTTGTTCAATTAAACAAGAAATGAAGATTAAAACTGCACTATTTTTAGGGGTTTTAACCCTTTCTTGACTTTTCTTGATGATTTTGGCCCCATTTTGGTTCTTTTGGATTTGAACACTCGTTTTCATGATAATTCCCTGAAAACCACTAGCAAACACATTAAATCCAATAAAAATGACTCTAAATAAGAGGTAAATAACACATATTTTAAGAGCGTTTCAATAGAATTTCCTTTGAAAATCATCCATACATTTACTTTAAATCATTCTTTGTTGGGATTGATGTTCTAAATCTCTTATATTCTTGTAGTTTGTAAGCTTGTATAAACAAATTATTATTAATAAAATATACATTATTTTATATGTGCATTAACTCAATCTAATAAACTAAGATCTTATGTTATTTTACGTAGCTTAAATATGTATGTAGTGACATACAAGTGGATCATGTTTAAGTAATAATCTAAATGGTTTATAGTAGATGGATAAGGCTGGGTACCTTATCCTGGTGAGACTTAGGATACAACCCACTTTGTAATTGTTATAATTAAAGTATTACAAATGATCTGATTCTGATTATTCATGTGGAGACATGTGAACGGGATATCCTATACAAAGAGTTTGTATAAGACCGGACTACAAAATAATTAATCTCTTTTTATAACAACGTTACTAAAAGAGACTTACATTTTACAACAATGATCATAAGTGACTTGACCTCAGTCTTGAGTGAGTTGCGAACTTCTACCTATGAGGGTGATCCTTTGATCTGCATGAGTGAGAGTGACTAGGTTCTCCGACTAAATATGCTTACCATTTTAAAGAATTGTTTGATTGGAGAGCTAGGAACACCACCACTCAAGAAGAAATTACTCTTTCTCATTATTAAGGTAAGTAGACAAATTGCTCCCTTAAGTGCTGATTTCGGGTCTTGAACAATAAGGCACCTCACCTTCTCTTAGCTCGAGAGGGATTTCGTTATAGTTGGATTATAATGGATCGGTGGTACTTAAGGAGTTAAATGTAACTATAGAGGTAAAACGATAATTTTGATTCTGCTGTACGTACAAGCAATTTGTGAAGGGTTGACGTATTGTTGATTGGTTAGATCCAATAGACACAGAAATATATTTATAGTGCAAAGAGTACTGTTGTCGATCTTTAGTGAAGTGATCGACAGTTAATGAATGTTGATTAATTTAATTAAAGGGTTTAATTAATTAATCTCATGTCATTGGAGCTTCAATTTGTAGGTCTATAAGGTCCCCTTGTTAGCTCAATAATGATTAATGAGAATCAAATTAATTTTAGATTAATTTGAATTGCTTAAATTAATTAAAGGAAATTAATTGTATGTGATACAATTAATATAATGTATGTTGATACATTATAATATAAAGTTTTATAAGAGAAATAAATATTTGAATATGATTCAAATAGTAATTATATGAATATGATTTATATATAAACTATAGGTTAAAACTAATATAAATATGATTCATATTAATACTATAGGTTATATAAGAGGACATAAACTATAGGTTGTATTATATGTGATATAATAAATTATAGGTTATATATTATATAAGATAGAATATATGGTTTAAATTATATTAAGCTGGTTAATATAATTTTTAATTTTTGAATTCAAAATAATAAATCCTTGGGAGTTATGGATTAGTTTGTGGAGGGAGTTATGGAATAGTTCCCCCACTCTCACATCTCTCAAGAAACCATTATAGAGGATTTTGGTAGAGATTTTCATTTTTCACGTGAAATTTTAGACAGAATATCTTTGTGCCTTGGTCTTCTTCTCCTCTGGAAAAACTCTATCAATCACTCACTTCCTTTCACTAAAATTATCAAGGAAGCTCACCAAACTCTCCTTGAATCACACTTTGAGAATAACAAGCTAACATTGTGGGAGAGTCCTCATTGTCGTGTTCGTGATCTTCTTACGAGGCTATGTTCGGGAGAAGTGTGATGGAGAAGTTCATGATCTCACTGTTTGTGTTCACTGAAGAGGAAGCGAGAAGAACGATTCTTCAAGGTTTAGTACACGGTTTCCCTTTTTTTCTCTGTATTATTTTGTAGAAAGCATGCTCAGGACAATATGTTTATCTTCTAGTTTCCATCTTCCTCTATATTTGTTAAGTTTATAAAATGAAATTCGAGACACCTAACATTCAAACGCTTCTGTTGTGGAAATTTCAATCCCTTCAATTAATATCAAAAGAGCCAAATCGTGTCTATGAATTCTATTTTGTAACTTGATTTTAGACTTTTTGGTGGGTATCAGCACTGCATTGTGAATATTTGCTTGGGTTTTCTCTTAGCTGTTTAAAAAATTGGAATTAGTTTATTACTTTAATTCAATTCGTTTTATAAGGGCCCGATATTTTTTGGGCATTTATTTTCTTGCAATTGAGTCAATAAGTTTGTGTCGCTCATAGTGAAGTGTTTACCAAGAATCAGGCTTCAATTTGGAGAAATTTAGAGCAAGAACGACATAAATCAGACAAAGGACTGAACCAAATGTTGCATTCAGCCTTGGAGTGTAAGGCGTAATGTGATTACGCTGCGTGTTACGCTGTAAGGCAAAATGCCTAGTATAGCTATGCTCGATAGCAAAGATGCAACGTTGAGGCAAAGTGTAGCATTACGTTATGGCAAGCTCCAGACCAATGTAACTATGCTCCCGGTAGCATAACTTTATGCTACGATAAGGTAAAAGCCAGCGTAACGACACTGTCGTGGAGCATCGTTATGCTCTAATTAAGATGTGTGCGTGCCAAGAGACCTCCAGATTGTGTTTTTTAGCGTGGTAGCAGTTTCAAGGAGTAGTTTTTAGGCTTTTTCAAATTATTATATAATTTAACAGCTTTTTGGTTAATTGAATTAATATAAGAGTTATATTAATTTAATTAATTGTTTAGGATGTCAATTTTTTGTTTAATGTTGCTATTTGTAATTTATACATGTGATGTATGATTTAATTGTATTATATTACATAATGTATGTCATATAGTTTAAAATTCCACTATAAGATAAACATATTATCATGCATCATATTTAATATAAGTGTTATATAATATGGTTGCATGATAAATTAAGCATGCTCATGCATCATATTTAATATAAATGTTATATTATATGATTGTATGCATGATAACATATCATACTATATTATAATTGTTTTATTATATAGTTTGGATATTGGATATGTATTTATTTTCATTACTTTATAATATAAGAGTTATATTACGTAATGAAAATGGGAATGCGTGAAGTATGACACTACATGAAAATTATAATTGTTATATTTCATGTATGTCACTTGATGCATGTTTATATATTTTAATTGTTTCTTAAAACTTTATAGTGTTATAAAATAAAAAATTCAAATTAAAATCTATAATCAAGAGTTGCATGCAAACATAGATTAAAATTAATTTCACATAGACCTATGTTACAATTGTTCTAATGAGATTATAATTAAATCAATATTTTTTTCTCTTTAATAGGATAAAATTGATTAAATAAAAGATTAAATTTATAATATAATTGTCTATAAAGGATCTTTGTTTAAGGAAGATTTTGTCTAGGCTGGGGTATTTAAGCCAACAGAAACAGAACACCCCTACCTGGGAATCGACCTGGAAGTGAATAGAAAATTATGTTATAAGCATGCAATAAATGATTAGATTTATTAAAGTTTTTAATAAGCTAGAATCATTATTGTTAAATTATCCAATATATGAGTTATATTAAGCAAATTTAACAATCATTTAGTTAAATTGTTAGCTGGATTTACCTAAGTAATAAATCCTATGTTTTAAAATACTTAGTGGGAGGAAAAAGATGTATATATATGTTATTTTTCCACTCATGTTTTCCCTTAAAGTTCACACCGTGAGGCTCAAGGCCAGAGCGTCCCCCTTCGGATGATGTTTGCATGGGTCAATATCTAAGTGAATGGAGAAAGTATTTATAGTAAATGGGAGAAGGATGTGTGTCAATATGTCCTATGGTCTCCTTCATTGGTTTGCATCATGATATCTTCTTGCACAGACTCGAGGCACCCTGGGAGCATCCCCCTTCGAATGGTTTGTACTTTAGGTCAATATTAGGGCGAACTCCAGAAATGAATAGGATCGTTTGAGTTTTTTCCCCAATTAGTTTTTCCCATCGATTGGCTCATTGAGGCAGAACTCTAGGGTCTAAAATGGAGGATCACACTTACAGGAAATTATTATGTAAGCTAATGATTTCTTGATAAAATAAATGGTGATTAATTATTATAAGAATAACAGTTGTTTTAGTGTAATGATTGACTGAGAGTGTCTCAATTCAATGAAGAGGTGACTAACCATCCTTCGGTCGCTTTTATCCGAATTCACTGAAGCATCATTTCAAAATAAGATGTAAAATGGGATTCATTAAATTTTTTCTAAACTTGGTTGGATTTATAGGAGTTATGCTAAATTCTAATATAAATTAATTTATTTTACTTCAACAATATGTCAAGTTCAGTTTTTTCATCATTAGCCTCTATAAATTTAACCAAAGCTAATTATACAACATGGAAAATTTTTCTTAAGACTATTTTCGTGGTTGACGAGCTAAATTTTGTCTTGATTGAGGAACGTCCTTCAATCTAAACCTTGATGCAACATGAAATACTCATGATGCATATGAAAGATGGACAAAGGCCAATACTAAGGCCTGAGTTTAAATTTTGGCAAGCATACCTGTCAGAGCCAAAAGATATGATAGCATAGTCACTGCACTTCAGATCATGCAATCATTACAAGAATTGTTTAAGTGAGAGTCCTTACAATTCAAGCACGATGAGGTTGATTTTGACGAAACTAGTAATGCCAGCTCCCTAAATGAATTTCAGTCCATAATGAATGTCAAGGGACAAATAGGGGAGGCAAATATTACCAACTCTTGTGAAGTTTATCAAAGTGGTTCAACTTCTGAGATAAAGCTTGGAGTTTATGGTAAGGGGTTTGAAGTTGATCCCACTGTTCTCCATAAAAGAAAGAAATCCAATGACAATAAATCTGATTTACTTGTCTTAGAAACGTATTTAGTGGATAATGATGATTCTATCTGGATAATTGATTCATGGGTCAATAACCATGTTTGTTATTCCTCCCAGTGAATTAATTCCTAGAGACAATTGGAAGATGAAGAGATGACTTTTCGAGTTGGTAATGAAGCGACCATTTCAATTTTTGTTGTAGGTAGACTCAAGTTAATTTTGAACAAGAAACAATACATGTTATTAGATGATATATATGTTGTTCCTAATATTTACAACGGATAACATAGCTACGCTGTCCCATATTTTAGACCCGAGAGCAGTCTTTATGATAGAGCGTCACTACTCTCAATCAGAGCATAGTGCTGCATTGCGGCAGATTCGGGCATGATAAGGGTCTTCAAGAGGGAAGTGTCGCGATGCTATCCTAGAGTGTCGTGATGCTATCCTAGAGTGCCACGATGCTAGTTTTACCCCCATCAGGTTGATCTATTAGATCCCATATTGAATTGAAGTACATCGACTCCATCTTGAGATTCATAGCTTTGATCCACTCATCTTTGTCAACATCCCTCATTGCCTTTTGGATGACAATGAATCCCCAACATCTCCGTCAGCTACCATAGCAAGGATTTCAGTTAAACCCATGTAACGGATAGGTGGGTTCACAACCCTTCCACTGTGTCGAGGTTCCCTCAATACTTGAGGTGGATTTGACCTACTAGATGATCCAACTTCAACAACTCTTGTTGAGGTATTGGGTTCTTCAACAACTCTTGTTGAAGGTTCAATAGTTTCTTTAGAAAGTTTATTCAACAAAATTTTACCGTGAGTCTTGTGCTTCCTTATGTGGTCTTCTCCAAGAAAAGTAGTGTTTGTCGATACAAACACTTTGATTTTCTTTTGGGTCAAAGAAGTAACCACCTCTTGTTCCTTTTGAGTAGCCTACAAATTGGCACAATTTTGAACAAGATTCCAGTTTCTTAGGATTAGCCTCAAGCACATGTGCTGGGCAACCCCAAATTATGAAATGACTTAAGCTAGCTTTACAACCATTCCATAACTCCAAAGGTGTTTGGGTAACACTCTTGGATGAAATGCAGTTCAAAATATACGATGTTGTCTCTACTGCATAATCCCAAAAAGAGTCAAGTAAGGAAGCGTAACTCATCATAAATCGAACCATATCCAATAGGGTTCGATTTCTCCTTTTTGATACACCATTCTGCTGAGGTGTACCAGGTGCTGAGAGTTGGGATGCAATTCCATGTTCTATCAAATAGTTTTGGAATGTCAGATCCATAAACTCTCCACCTTGATTAGATCGAAATATTTTTATTTTTTTTACTTAATGCATTTTGAACTTCAACCTTGAATTCTTTGAACTTTTCAAAAAATTCAGATTTATGTTGCATTAAATAAACATACCATATCTTGAATAATCATCAGTAAAAGTGATGAAATATTCATAACCTTCCCTAGCTTTTACATTCATCGGACCACAAAGGTCTGAATATACCAACATTAGAGGTTCTTTGACCTTGTGACCTTTTCCAGTAAAAGGTCTTTTAGTCATTTTTCTTTCAAGACATGACTCATACACATGTAAGGAATTTTCTTCTAACTCGCTTAGAAGTCCATTCTTCATCAATCTCTCAATCATATTGAGATTAATGTGTCTTAGTCTTAGGTGCCAAAGTTAGGCATTTTCTTTAGGAGAAATTTTAAGCCTTTTATGTTGAGTTACCGCAGTTTTAAATATTCAGTGTTATGGAGGGAATTAGTTGCTAACGGCCTTAGCACATATAAATTATTTTCCAGTTCTGCTGAATAAATATTGACACCATTATTTGAAATAAAAACTTTTTTACAGAGAAATTTATACAATATTTTTGTTCAAGTAAACACTTTACAGAAATTAGGTTTCTTTTTAAACCAGAAACTACATATACATTGTCTAATAAAATGAATGTATTCTCTAAAGTCAATTGGAGACCTCCCACTGCCACAGTCGAGATGATTGCCCAGTTCCAACCTGCTTCGTCATCTCACCAGCATCAAGTTACCACTAGGAACTAATTCCCTGAAATGAAGAACAAACGTGGTTAATGGCGCTAGAATCTATAATTCAAGCTGAATCATCATTTTCCATTAAACAATACAAGAAAATCAAATATACCTTACTCGGCCTTCCTCTTTTCTACCAAGTATTTGGGGCAGTTCCTCTTCTAATGCCCATCTTGGTTGCAATGAAAATAGATTCCTTTTGCAACCTTGAATTTCTTTTTAGCAGCGGCCAGTGGGTTAGCTTTCTCCTTTCCACCTTTCTTCTTCTTCCACTTTTTGTTGTCGAAGGAAGAAGGTACAAACTTTGTCCAAAAGGTTGAACCTCTGTGGAACTTCTTAGAGGATGAAGTAACATTTGCTTCACCCTTCTGTTCCTTATTTTCCATCAACGATTGGAAAGCCTGTAGCTTGTTGAGGAGGGTGGTTAGGTTGTAGTTAATCCTGTTCAAAATAGCATAACTATGGAAATTAAGGAAACTTATTCCAAAATAAAGCTAACCTGGCTGGCTTCATCGATGACGGACCCATTCATCTCTACCACGTTGAAGTGGACCATCATGTTGAGAACATGTTCTCGAACAGATGCCCCTTCTTGCATACGTGCATTGAAGATGTGTTTGAGAGCGTTATGCCTGAGCTGTGTGGACGATTGTCCAAACATTCCCTCCAGGGACTCCATGATCTCATAGGTTGTGAGTATGGGCTTATGCTTCTTTGCCAAGACTTCAGAAAGACTAGCCAAGATATACACTCAGGCCTTTTCATTTGTTCGTGTCCAACGCTCATATGCTTCTCGAACAGTTCGAGCAGCATTGGGAACTAGAATGGGAGGACAGTCCTCAATCAGGACAAAACGAAGGTGATCGATGATTAAAATTGTGTTGATCGTGTTTTTTTCCAGGAAATGTAATTTTTTCCTGTTAACTTTTCAACAGCGATAGATTTAATGTCGCAGAAGTCATATTGAAATAAATTTGCTAAAACATACAAATTATTTGTTATTAGAATGATTGCATTAAACCACTAAGACAACCAATAAGTTTTAGCAAATTTGCAATGATGTTTTAGTGAGGTAATGATGTTTTAGTGAGGTAAGACAAAAGTCACCATAGGGTGATCAAGTGCCCTTTCACTGAAATGAGATATTTTCAACCATTAGACAGAAACAACACCTTGTCACTGTAACTAACAGTCACTATTGTTCGGTCCAAATTTTTTTAACTTGATTAACAATTCTTGTAAGTGTAACCCCTCATTTTAGGTTCTAGAGTTCTGCCTCAATGAGCCAACCGATTGGGACATGAAACTAAAGCAACTCTGTCCATTTCTAGAGATCGAATAAAGCGTCATGCAAAAATGCCATCCTTTAGGGGGTACCTATGGTGCCATAAGGCCATGCACGGAACTTTACTTCAACCTAATGAGAGAGACCGAGGGATGCGTTATCACACGTCCCGCTCCCTCTTACTATAAACATTCTCTCTATTCACCTTGATATTGATCTATACAAATGTCGCCCGTAGGGGAACACCTATGGTGTCTCGAGGCCGAGTATAAACCTCACGGTGTGAATTTTGAGGAGAAACGTGAAAAGGACAAAATGAAGTACCATATACCCAATTTTTCTCCCATTGAGTGTTTTACCTAGGGTTAATTAATTTAGGATAATTCGACTATTGATTTTATCTAAGTGAATATTTAATTTGCCTAAAAACAACATTTGTCTTTGGATAGTTAAATAATTTTGATTAAGGTCTATTAAACTTTTTAATAAACTTTAATCAAACTTGCATGCATGTAACAAATCTATCTAATTCACCTTTTCAAATAAGTTCCTAGATAGAGGTGTTACGTTTCTGTCAACTTAAATACCCCAACCTAGACAGAACTCACCTTAGACAAAAGATCCTTTATAGATATATTGTTACATTTTAAATCTTTTATTATGAATCTATTTAATCCTATTGAACCGATTAAGAGATTAAATTAAGATTTCTAATCTCATTAGAAACGTGATCTTAGGTCTATCTCAATCATATTTTAAAACAATTTTAAAAGATGAATATAACCTAAGGTTTGCACGCATATCTGAATTATTGATTTTAATTCTAATTTCATTTGGTTATAACAATTATAAAGAAATGAAATAATTAAAACCATACAGTGCATGCATTGACATACTTTAGTAAAATATAATATTTATAAATTAACCTAAAGTAGTGTCATGCTTCATGCAATTTCATTTCATTACTAACATATATAATAATTATACGACAAAGTAATAAACAAACTATAACATACAACTAAACATACATCAAACCATATATTATAACAATTATAATATAGATAATGCATGAATATACTATTGATGTATGCATGCATATATTATAACTTTTATATTGTAGGATGCATGGGCATGCTATATTAATTAAATCATGCATATACATATATTATAACACTTATAATATAAATTATGCATGAAATTAAATGCATAACCTATAGTGGGATTTTATACTATATGACATATTTTATGGCATATAAATATAAATAATATTCATACATCATATGTTTAAAAAAAAATAATTAACGGACGGGATTAGACACCTAAAAGAAAACTAACTATTACAAATAAATATCCATCTGGTTTAAAACAGGTGAACCAAGCCTTGAGGTGCCCGAACCAGACCAAAAATGTCTCGAACCAGCCATGAACTGGTCTAGAAGAACCCAACCAACTTGAACTAGAGAGACATCAAATCGAACCGGACCAGCAGACCACGAACCGTGTCAAATTGGAACTGGACTGCACGTCATCTCCATCTCGAAGCGTCATGACGTTGTGCCCTAACATCACAATGCTCCAGAGATGACCTTCGTCCCCTGCATCGCAGCGTCATGACGCTAGGGCACAGTGTCACGATGCTATTGTACAATCGCCCACTATACAGTTTCGAACTTCTTCGAAACACTTTCGATTTTGGCCCTGTTTCACCAGAGGCGATCTATGCTGCCTAATCCTGTAAACATTCATTAATTGTAAATCCCATTCAATATAGCACATCACATGAACAAATTGAATGCAGTAACCCACCAAAACTATAAAATTTATGTTGAAAATTTTTGGAAAAATTGAGTCATTAAAAAAATTAGCTTTGATACCAATTGAAAGATCCCAATGAAGGGTCCTTGAGCGGAAGCAAAGGATCGTCCCAATTCTCAAAATTTTACAGAAAAAAATTTTACAGAGAAAAGAAAACAAATCATGCATTTAATTTAAAAGGATACAACATGCAAACGAAAGAAAGAATTAGGATTTCAGAAACTTTTACCTTTGAAGACCTTTTTCACGTACAAACCCTTCTCAATGTAAATCATGAATGACAACCAAAAAGGCCAATTGGGACACCATCAATTGAAGACCTCAGTATTCTCAGATAGAGAACCCATGAGTGTGAGCTCTGGCTATTTTGGATTAGAGGAGGAAGGGATTGAGAGAGGGGAGGAGGGGATTGAAATAAAACATCACAAAGTTTATTACATAAATAAAATGTTTGTACATTACAAATATAAACTATAGAACCCTAGGAGATTTAGGACATCAACCCCAAAAATTATCATCTGCCATCATAAAACTGTGGATTCATACAAGGATCAATGATCAAGATATAGCCTAAAAGTCTGTAGTATAGGGATAAGGTTGTGTACCTTATCCTGGTAACACTATGGATATGATCCACTTTGTATTTGATACAAATGTAATGATCCAACGCATTCGTGTAGTTGACACGCGAGTGGGGGTATCTATGCAATGAGTTTGCATAATACTGGACCACAAACTAGTAACAACTAGATGTAACACCATTGACTAGTTAGGTTCCAATTTCAATAGGACGACGTAGGCGACTTAGTCTTAATCCTGAGTATTGATAGGTCTTGAAGAGAGATATATTTTCTATGTTAATTTCCTCAAAGTTATGTTATTTGTTTGCTTTTAATGTTCATTTTGTAGGTAAAATAGTCTCCAGAGTAATTAAAAATCGTTTCAAGAAGTTTAGACTAAAAAGGATAAAAAAGAACCAAGAAATCAATAAAATTGAAGAGAATCAAAATAATTACCAAAATGCCATCATGAGCAGCGTCACAACCCTACCAGAAGTGTTGAGCAACACTTAAAGACAAAATGCACCCATTTGCTATAAAACAAGGCAGTGTTTCAATGCTAAACTTAGCGTCGCGACGCTTCGCCTACGATTATAAAACGCTTTCTTTCATTTCTGGAAAAAACGGAGGCAAAATTTTCTCATGGAGTCCGGAGTTTCTCTCAAGATAATTTCAACTCCTTGGTAATTTCATTTCCAATTAGTTAGATTTTCATTTCTTTCTTTGATTTGTAAGCAATGTATTGGATTTCCTCATGGATCTGTCAATGAATTTGTGAAATAATTTCTTCGATCTTGTTTCTAGTTCAGGAATTCTTTTTATATTTCTTGAGTTTTCTACTTTTCTTTACTCATTACAATTTGAATGTATGCTTCCTTAAGTCAATTTGAACTTCTAAAAGCATGTTTAGTAATCTCTATCTTTTAAGCATGTACAGCCAAGATTCTTCGTTTTGCTACAATCTTGATTGGATATGTTGCTTGGATGTATTTATATATAAGAATGTCTAGCTAAGTTCTACCAAGTGGCAGTAGTTAATTTTGTATTTGATGGCTATTTCTAGAATACATAAATTTCTACATTTGAAGATAATTTTGGTTAATTGAATATGAATATCTTGACGATTAATTGATGAAATTGAGTTCTCGAACTTTATGCATATGTTTTCTATCCTATATGGACGTCATCGAACCCAATAGGATTAGAGGCATAAAGGTTGATTAGAGTTAGGCCTTTCTAACTTTAATCAATGTTTAGAACCACTAGAAGAAATTTGGGCTTTAATGTCGATTTTAAACTGACATTAAAGATAGTGTTATTAAAGCCCTTTAATGTCAGCTGTCTTTAATGTCGGTTTTAAACCGACATTAAAGGGATTCAATAACACCAATAACACAGCCTTCAATGTCGGTTGCAACCGACATTAAAGACCTTTAGTGATTAAAGCCTTTCAGTTGCAACCGACATTAAAGGTCTTTAATGTCAATTGCAACCGACATTAAAGTCTTTTTTTAAATTCTTAACCGACATTGAAGCTCGAATCTGTCCGTTTTTTTAAAATCTTGTTGCCGAATCAATTTTTTTGGTCAAATAAGTTAAAAACGACATTATATGTCTCGTGTTGGATCAGGAAATGTCCGTCATTGTTTTATATTAAAAAGTATAAAAAAAATTTGCATGGCGAGCCCATCAATATTTGTCTTCCACCTATGAATTTATCCACAAACAAGAATCAATATTTCCAATCCATTACATATACTCATCAATATTTATCTTCTACCTATGAATTTATCCATCAAAATTTGCAAAACAATACCAGAACTAGACTTTCATAGAATACAGCTTACACTAAAGCCATCATTTCTCTCATTCACAAATATCAATTAGTATTAATTCCATGAATAAACAAGAATCACAATACCAGAACCAGACTTTTATAGAATACAGCTTACACTAAAGCCATCATTTCTCTCATTCACAAATATAAATTAGTACTAATTCCATGAATAAACAAGAATCACAATACCATGAATACAGCTTCCAATAATAAACAGATCATGTCTTCCACCTATGAATTTATCTACAAACAAGAATCACAATACCAGAACCAGACTTTCATAGAATATTTACACCAAGCCATCATTTCTCTCATTCACAAATATCATATTAATACTAATTCCATTCACAAAGATCATGGTTAGATAAATTTACATTCATTCTAAGCTAACATTTACATTCTATTGAGACAAAAAAAACAAGAATTACATCCTTACGCAAATCAGGCAACAAAACTTGCCCATTGGGTCCGAATTACGTCGATTTCTCCTTGCGTATATGCATCTTTTGTATTGAACTACAAAAAGGAAAAAAAGAAGAAGATAAATTCAACATAAATTTACGTCCATTTATTAAATTAAAGCTAGTACTATATAAAAAATAAATAATTTACGTACGAGGTTAGTAATGGGAGTAGTAGGATTATGCACTATTTCGTGTATATACTTTTGCACATAGTACCCACATCCATACAAAATAATTGACGAGAGGCACGACATAAAAGAAGTGAAACAATTGTTAAAATGTTATAAAGAAGTCGAATGAACATAAATTGTTAAAAAATTAATACAAATTTACCTTACAAGTTTTCATTTTGGAAGAAGACGATATGTTGGAGATCGTGCTTTGGCTTGCCATGTTTTCAAATCACTAAATAGTTTATAAAACATTAATTAAAAAAAATACTTCAATTAAGAGCTAAAAAGTTAATTACACTTACATATTTATAACTCCATGGAAAATCCTCTTGAACCTTACTTCGAAAGAGAGTCTAAAACATAAAACACAATTTTTCTTGTAGATTGATTACAATTAATATCCAATGATTAAACTATAATAAGCAACAATTTGAAATATTTAGTACGTGTATAATGCAAATATAAAAATAACTTTAAGAACTTGTATCTACTTTACCCTATGTTATATGGAATGAGGGCTAATTTGTTCTAAATTAGCCATTCTAGTTGATTGGCTAAATTTGGATCGGATTATCTTGAGACTTCATTGTGTGGCAATATTCTTGCTTGATCAATATATAAAAAACTTCTTCGTAATATCACCATCACGTTTCATCCCAAAGATACCTAAACAAAGTATACATGAGTGAATCTAGATGAGTAATACTTACGCAATGTATGTCAAAATACACATGTAGCCTATTTCAACCATATTGCAATATTGGAGCAGATCATCGCTGCCTAAATAAATAAATTTGTCTCTTCCAAATATATGCTCGTCCAAAGAGATACGGATCATGTCTACATCGTTCATGTTATCCATGGCATGTCCGTTCAATAGTTTGATAGTACCATTAGCGTTATTAGATTTGGAGGACTGGCTGAAGCTCTTAATTGGTGAATGATCCTACCATAACCAAAGTTTCAAAAATTCAAAGTAGGAAAAATAATAAATAACCAAACTTATATACTGAAAAGGAAACATACTTTTTTCTCGTCAACCATAACTACAAGTTCACGAGGCCATTTTACGAAGTTGCCCATTGCTTGCTTTAAGAACTCTATTTTACCCTTCACAGGAATTAGTATAGGCAAATCTTCTCCAATGACAATGTCAATCAGAACTTTAACAGTTAAGCATCATCATCAAATTTTGTGGCTACTGCAACAATATTATCTACGGTTCCTATAGCATGGTGTCCCCTTAATAAATTTAAAAGTACTTATGTCATGCATGGTTAAGCACGTACAATATGATTAAAATTTAAAAGTCACAATAAATAAATTACCTCCAAATATTCTTTAGACATCTTCTCAGTATTTTCTTCTTTAGACATCTTTTCAGTATCTTCTTCAAATGCACTTAGTGCAACACTTCCAACAGATGATTTGGACTGATGAGATTGTCTGCTGTGAGTTCTTTCTCTTTACCATGTCAAATTTTTTTTTACTAGAGCTTCCTTCAATTTCTTGGCTAATAGAGGACTTTGGTTTTACTAATTTGAAATATTGAGAATGGGAAACAAAATCACCCATTCCTCTAACACGTCCCCAATGTTCTTCTGTACCCAATGCTTCGGTGAGAACATCTTCACCTTCATGAACTTCAACCAATTTATCCTGTAAAACATATTATAATTTTCACACAATATCTATATCATCTTAAACTTATATATATGTCATCTTAAATTTTGCATAATATATACTTACAATCTGGTTGGCACATTCTCGAGTAACTTCATCAAAGTATTCATTATTCTTTCCTTTTCTTGCTTCTTTCCATAAAGTCGCCCGATAAGAAGGGCCATTCGATAGGTTCTACATGAACATACATATTTAATTAGCATAAACATATTAGAATAAAAGATTTAATTTAAGTCGAATAACTCACTAATTCTTGGGCAAGATTCGCATAGCCCTTCCGAGAAATGTGGTGATTATATACACATTTCGCATGTCTTTCTTTTTGTATGTGCAAATCTTATTGGCACATTGCTTGATATTCCTGGTAAAACAATGATGGAATAAAGACTTGATTAGATTTGGTGGAACTGAACATTAGATCAGAGTTAGCCCTCAAGTAGGAGAGAAAAAGTCTTTTTACCTCCCGCATGTTATACATTAACACAAGCTGCGAAATTGAGCTTTTGTAAGGTACCTATCATAAATTGAAATACCTTGAAGGCTATTCATCGAACATTAAAGTTTAGTGTCGCTCACAGATTTGAAACTTTACGAGACTTAAGTCGCATGAACCATCACGTTTCTTATGGCACAATTATTACCGATAGCCATTCGTGATATTTTACCCCAAAATCGTAAGGACTTGCAATTACTCGACCATTGCTTCTTTTATGTTATATGTTGCAAGGCAATAATTCATCTCAGTTAAAAGGGTATGCAAGAGGATATCGTTGTCACACTTTATGCCTCTTAGAGAAGTATTTTCCTCATCATTCTTCATAATAATGGTACACCTTATAGTGGCATCTCGTAAGAGAAGTTGATTTTGTGGACCTGTTATTTGATGTGGATGTATCCTTTTGAATGATACTTGAAATGTGTTGAAAACTTATGTACAAAATAGAAATCGACCAGAAGGAATGTGTTAGAAAAAAAATTATATTGTTTGAAGAGGACTATAGAGTTTGTTCTAAATTCGTATCTGGTGTTAATTCTATTGGGCTAAACTCATCAACAAAAGAAAGCGAATTCCAAAACATTAATAGAGCATTGTCAACTGCTTCTTTTATTAGATCGAGTAAGGATGAATTGGATCAAAAATCATCTTTATGTCATTCAAAATGTAAATGATGTGCTTCCTTACGTCGAAATATGTAGA
>NC_052357.1:34894976-35011247 GCF_009727055.1 Benincasa hispida
TACATTCTTTTCAATGTGCATCACGTCAAAACAATGTCGCACGTCAAGATACTTCCAGTATTCTAACTCGAAAAGAATAGATTTTTTCTTCCAATAAGTTGAAGTGCTATCTCCACTTTTCTTTTCTTTGATACTTTTCTTACCAAATGAATATTGATACTTACTTGTTTCTGCAAGAATTTCTTCCCTACTCAATGGTTCTCGACCAAATTCTAATTCTTGTGTGCCATTAAAAGCTTTCTTTTGTTTCCTATATAGAGATGGCAGGGTAAAAACTTGCGATGCCCGAGATATGCCATCCTCTTCCATTTTGATAAATAAGTGGATGAAGTATTCTCTCCACAAATTGGACATGCATGATATCCTTTAACCATACAACCACACAAGTTACCATACGTAGGAAAATCATTAATAGTCCATAATAAAATGGCTTTAAGCATGAAACGTTGTTCTTCATATGCATCGTAACATCCTATCCCATCTTTCCAAAGTTTTTTCAAGTCATCTACTAACGGAGCTAAATAAACATCAATGTCATTTCCCGGTTGTTTAGGACCAGATATTAGTGTAGTCAACATAAAAAATTTTCGCTTCATGCATAACCATGGAGGTAGATTGTACGTCACTAACATCACTGGCCAACAACTATATTTACTACTAAGATCTCCATGTGGATTTACCGCATCTGTCGAAAGAGCAAGACGAAGATTTCTAGGTTCTGACCCAAACTCTGGCCACAAATTGTCTATTTTTTTTCCACGATAGGGCATCTTTGGGATGTTTTAATAAACCATATGTTTCTTTTTTTTTTTTTTTACCATGTCACGTCAATAAACTGGCTGTTTCTTTACTTCGAAACATTATTTCAAATCTTGGAATTGGGGAGAAATACCACATGACTTTTGTTGGGATATTCTTAGCCCTTTCGTTTAAATTTTTTTGAAGCTTCCATCTTTACGTATCACAAATGGGGCATACAATTGCATAAGAGAGTTCTTTTCTAAACAAGCAACAATCATTTCTACATGCATGAATCTTCTCGTACTTCATTCCAAGAGTATCCAACATTTTTTTTGCTTCATAAGTAGAAGTTGGAATTTCATTAGGACTAGGTAATATGTCATGAATTAATTCCAACAACTTAGTGAAACTCTGATCGCTCCATCCAAATTTAGCTTTTAAGTTATATAACTTTACCAATGTAGATATTTTGGAAAAAGTTTTACAATTTGGGTACAATGGTTTCTTCACATCATTTGATAATTCTTCAAAATTATTGGATTTTCCACTAAAATAGTTATTGTATGCAGCCTTAAACATTCCAATTGTGTCATCAACATCAACATCATCCTCATCAACTTCGTCTCTTTCACTAGTAGACACATTTTCATTGTTTCTCTTAATCGGTAATGATTCACCGTGAAAAATCCATATCTGATAACTTTGATCTATACCATTAAAAAATAAGTGTTCTCTTATTTTGTTCACATCTAGAGTCTTTGCATTAACATACCTCAAACATGGACAACTCATGACATTCGGTATATTTGAATGTTGTAGACCATTTTTAATAAACATCTCGACCCCTAAACCATACTTAGCTAACATTCTATTCATTTTCATCCATGACTTATCCATGATTGTAAAATATACAACTTAATCTACAAAAAAAAAATAATAAATAACAAGTGAAAATTTAAAAGCATAAAATTATGATTGTAAAATATGCAACATCAACAAATTTAGAACAAATAGACTTTTAAGATAAGCATCTTATAAATATTACCTTGTCCTTGTTATTAATGTTGTTATGAAGTCCTTTTTGTGTTGAGTGCACCTTCTCCACTTGTCAACCTTCTTAAAACACGTCCAATGCAATCTTCCTATCTTCCTTCCAAATCCCCAAGAATCAAAATTTAGTCTTACACGTCAAACTTGAACCTAACAAATGAAAAACTTTACTCAAAATCAAGTATTAAATCAAAACAAATATCAATCCAAACAAATATCACAATAAACTGTGTCCTTAGACCGTGTTTTGTATGAGTCAATATCAAGGACTCAGTTCCTATCGATGAAAAGAAAAGCCAAAAAACAAAAACTTAGCAAAGTTCCAAATTCCATCAATCCAAACAAATATCACAATAAACCATGTCCTTAAAGTTAAGACTCTTTCTATAAATACTTCAAGAAAAGCTAACAATGAATACAAAACAACGATAACTAGCATGAGAAGCAACATGATGTAGTCCCCAAACATCACAATGTATTAGTTCAAAAACATAAGCAACAACATGTTTATTTGATGCAAAAGATAAATGCTTTTGGTCTAGCCGGTGGGCATACATCACAAGTAGTTGGCAAATATGAAACATTGTCCAAAACATACCATTAGGCAATGAGTATCTAAGTTTCTGTAAACATGAAAAATGATTTAATTCATTGTGCAGATGTCATTTATTGTTGAGATGTATTAAATCAGAAAAGCATTAGTACTTGTGATGAGAAAAGCATTAAACTTAGAAACTTAGATACTTGTCGTTTATTTGGTAAACTTATAACTTCTCATGCAGTTATAACTTCTCATGCAGACATTAGTATCTAAGTTTCTGTAAACATTGTCCAAAAATGATTTAACTAATAAACTACTTGTGATGTATTAAATCATCACAAGTAGTTGGCAAGTATGAAAAATATGTAATCAAACCAACTAAAATATATCAGGAGAAATTAGTTAAGAAAATATGATTTAATTCAGAGAAATAAAGAAGTGAAAAGGCTCACTGGGTAATGTAGAAAAAGTTGAATCAGGAAATGTTGACAAGATGTTGGAAGTTTTGGAGGAATCAGCAGGTACAAACAAAGGAAGAACAAAAGAAGGAGGATGATGATGATGGGGCTGTTCAACAAAAAAACTTAGAAATCTTAGCAGAATGTTGTTGTTCCTCTGACTCCCTCTGTTTTCTATATTTTATATTTGCTAAACAGATTCACGGACAAGGGTAGGGCGTGAAGGAGATCGACGGACACGGGCACGACGTGAAGGAGATCGACGGATGAGCGAAGAAGGGTGAAGGACGGGCGAACGAGATAGGGTTTGGGTGTAAGAGAGAAGAAGGCGGCGTGCAAAAATCGGATATAGGATCTTATTATTTAATAAAATAAGAAAAATAATAAAAATTACACCAAACCGACATTAAAGCCCATCTTCAATATCGGTTTAAAACCGACATTAAAGATCCGTTTTTTTTAAACCGACATTAAAGCCCGAATTTCTTCTAGTGAACAATTTCTTGATTAGATTTTTCGCTAGTTGTCCGCCTTTGTAGAGTCTAGGTTGGTCGAATCAAGCAAATAGTTGTATGCACACAATTCGTTTGCATAATTAATTCGTAGAAATCAATGATAGAATTTGTAAATAATTTCTAACTTGAACTAGAAATGAGATTGACCAATTCTTGTTTACATTTATTCTATATCATTTAATTTTAAGTATGTTCCTTGCTTTATCAAAACCCCCATTTTTATCGCTTTCATAGTTGAATTTAGCTTAAGAAAATATTAAACTTAAGCTTCCTTATGGATCGACCTCATACTTACCACTTATACTACTTGTTAGTATAAGATGTAGGTTTTCGTGATTTATAAATATTTTTGTTTCGGTTAGAGTCGAATTAACGACATTGTTTCGAGTACGAATAAGTATATTATGAACTCCTCTTCACGAGGGATTGTCCTTTGATTTTCATGGGTAAGGGTGGCCAGTTCGCAGACCCAATATGCCTACCATTTTGGGGACAAAATCAAATGGAAAGCTAGGAATATAATAATACAAGATGGAATTTACTTTTTCTCTCCTTGAGGGTAAATAGATGAATGTTCCCTTAAGTGGTATCTCCGAGACTTGAACAAAGGGCCCTACCCTCTAATTGACCCGAGAGGGGTGTCTATTTATTGGTTGGACCATAAAAAGGTTGTTCATTAGAGGAACACTAGTACTTAAGGAGCCAAAGGTAACCCAAGAGTAAAACGATAATTTGACCCAGTTGGAGTTACGAACACTTCTGAATGACTAACTTGCTAGTATTTGTCTATATCCATGGATATATAAATATATCTATAGTTAAAAGAGTGCAACTGTGGGTCTTTAATGGTGTGTACTCACAGTTAATGAATATTGATTAATTTGGTTAATGAGTTTAGTTAATTATCTCATACCGATGGAGCTTCTGATCTACAGGTCCACCAAGTCCCTTCGTTAGCTCTCTAGAGGATACTTAAGAGGGATGGTTTGAATTGTTCAAATTAATTTAAGAAAACTATATATATTAATGTGATTAATATATAATTAATTGTGGATATGATCTATAATTAAATTGGAGAGCAATATTTGAATAAGATTCAAATTAGTTAATTCAAGTGAATTAGGTTCACAAAGAATTAATTAATTGAGAGGTTTTGTACATATACATGAGATGTATATGATAATTAAATGTATACATTGAATCAAGTTTAATGTATAAGTAGTTATTTAATTATTGTGCAAATTAAAATTAAATAAAATTTATTTAATTGTGCAAATTAAATTAGTTATTTAGTTGTGCTAATTAAATAAGTGTTATTAAATTGGGCTAATTGATTAAATAAGCGTTATTTAATTAAATGGGCTAATCAATTAAATAAATTTTATTTAATTAATTATAGAAAAGGAAAATATATTGGGAAAGGTATTTGGCCCTTCTCTACCTCCCCATGGCCCTTTGGAAATGCATTGAATACACAACTCTCATTGCAGAGAAACTCTAACAATACCAATTCCCTAGTGTTATTGTGTAGAATTTTCTCTAAGGTTTTCTACTCCCCAAAACCTTATTCTCCTCTCCCTCTCCCAATAGTTGGATACCACTTATCCTTCTAGTAGAATCTCAGAGAATAATGAGGTTACTATCATGGTGGTGTTTGAGATTACTTAAGGAATTGTTTGCGATCAAGACCGTTTGGAGAACCTTTTGTTGGAACCTTGGAGAGGCTTGTTCGTGACATTAGGGAATCTACAAATGTAAGAATCGTTCTAATTTTTCCCTAATGCATGCTAATTTACATGTTTATACATTCTGTTTAGTATAATGATTTTGTTTATTGTCAAATTCAAATTGTGGGATGCAAGGCATTCTAACACAACACTTTCGCTGCAAGATTCGATCCCTTCAATTAGCATCAGAACCAATTCCTTGCATTCACGTTCTTCGTATTTTTTCGAAACAAAATCATCTAAAGGTGGGTTTCTATTCTACATTATGAATGTTTGAATGTTGGTTTGCAAAATTGGATGTTTTCAACTTTGGCTCTAGATTACTTTTTAATTTGATTAAATTGTGAGGGCCTGTTGTATTTTTGGGCTTTTTAATTCATGCTCCGAGTCTATAAGTCCGTATCAATTGATAGAGCAATGGTTTCTGAAGAGATCAGGATCAAACAGAGGTGTTCAAGGCAAGTTTGGAGCTGAAATCATGCAGAACATTGTTTTGCCAATCGACATCGCAACGCTGCTATCGCAACGTTGCAACACTGAAAGGCAGTGGTGTTGAGCAACAGTCGTAGCGTTGCAATGCAGTCGAATTCTTGACGGAGAGATGCAGCGCGTGCAGTTCGGCTGAAACTATGTTTTAACCTAATTTTCATTTGAATTTTTTAATTAATTAAATTAATATAANTTTTTTAATTAATTAAATTAATATAATAGTTATATTAATTTAATTGATTAATTTTGCATTAGGGTGCGAAAATCGATCCAATTTTTGTTGTTTAATTTAATTGTGCATTGGTTGTATGTTTTAAATTATTTTTTTAATTCATATTACGTATTTTATGTCATAAAGATCAAGAATACCCACCTTAGGATAAACATGTACATGCATCATAACTAAATATAAAGGATTATATTTTATAGATGTATGATTGAATTAGCTTGCTCATGCATCATAATATAAGTGTTATGTTAGTGATGTATGATTAATCTAAGCATGTCCATGCATCATATTATATATTAAAATTGTTCTAATAAATAGTGGAATGATGTAGTGAATGCTTGAAGTTTTTCAAAGATTTAATAGTTCATTAATTTATAAAGAGTTATAGTATTAATGAAATAGATCGAAATATATAATCTAGATTGCATGCAAACATATGTTCAATTAATTTTAAATTGTTTAACATTGACTTATGTTATTTCTAATGGGATTAGGAATAGGTTAATCTTTTTTTTTTTTAAATTTTGTTTTAATATGATTAAAATGAATTTGAATAAAAGATTAAATTTATAAAATAATTGACTATAAGGGACCGTTGTCTAAGGAAAGTTCTATCTAAGAAGGGGTATTTAAGCTAATGGAAACATAACACATCCATTTTGGAACCGACCTAGAAGGTGAATTGGGAAAGAATTGGGAAAATATTTTATAAGCATGTAATTAATTGATTTTATTAAAAAAGTTTAATAAATGAAATCAAGTATTGTTAAATTATTCAATATTAAATGTTATATTGAGCAAATTTAAATGACTTATAAAAATTCATTAGTCGGGGTTTTAACTAAGTATAATAAAATCCTAATAAAATATTATAATACTTTAGTAGGAGAATGTTGGTAAATATGATATATCAAATTTCAGCTCTCATATCCCAAAAGTTTACACCGTGAGATCCATGCTCGGCTTCATGCCACCTTGGGCACGACCTCTCTTTGGAAGGTGTTTGCATGGGTCAATAACAAGGTGAATGGGGAAGTATTCATAGTAACTGAGAGAGGGATGCGTGTCAATATATCCCACAATCTCTACCATTAGGTTGCACCATGAGATTCCTATGGTCCGCCTACATGTCGTTCTAGAGCGACCATCTCTTGGAGGGTCTCATTATAGGGGTCGAAACAACGCAAACTCTAGCAATGGATAGGGTTTCTTAGGTTAATCTTCAACAATTGTCTTTTCTTTCAATAGCGTGTTGAAGCGCACCTCTGGGATCTGAAAATGGGAGGGGGGGGAGGGGAGGGGGTCTGGTCGAACGCACGAGGGCTATCGTCGCTTATAAACCCTTGCTGACCAAATAAAATTTATAAATCTCCAAACGAGCAACTCATACTAACCAGTAGTACAAGTGGAAAGTCCGGGGTCGATCCATAGAGAGCTGGTTTAGATTTCTCAATTTAAAAAATTATAGGAAGTAACCGGGGGGTTTGTGAAGATGATTTATTTTGCATGAAAATTAAAGTGTGTGAGTGAATTAAAATGTGCGGAGTGAGTTGAGTGAATTTTGTGCAAAAACAATCAGTCGAACAAAACACCTAGCTCGGGTTGACTTCATTTTTTCGATTCCTTTTCGATTCTATCATGGATTTATTCAAAAAAATCAATGCGAGAATTTCCAATTAAAACTTGGCCTACTCGATTAGAATCCTAACCAGTAGTCCTTAAGAACGAGTTAATTCAAAGAATTAGTTAGAATCCTGTACTAATCAACAAATCAACAAGCATTAAGATTAAGGGAAACACTAACCCAAACAATCGATTTCCATCGTCTAATTAAATATTTAAGCGAGATCAATCTAGGTTAGAAAGTAATGTTATTAAATGGGATCCCAATGTAACTTCACAAACTTACTTAATCTGTGCCTTTAGGTGATTAACTACCTAAAGATTACAAATTAGGGTCGATCAAAGAAATCAATCAAACCATCATAGCTTAATTTGTCAGAATATCCATGAAAGATAGATTGAAGAATCAAACTGAATACTACTCGCTTTATAGATGTTACAATTGTTGTAAAGTGTTATAAATAATCTGATCCTGATCATTCATGTAGAGACATGTGATCCGGGGTGTTCTATACAAAAGAGTTTGTATAAGACCGGACCATGAAATGAATAGTCTCATTATAACACTATGAAGGGCGAAACGGAAAAATTTTCTGTAGCATTGCAATGCTAGGTCACAATGTTGCAACGCTCCGAGATGGAAAGATTTTTATGGTTTGCACGCGATTCGGTTCGTGGTTCAGCTATTTCATATCTGGTTTGTTTGGTTCAAGCGATTCATGGGTGACTCGGGTGCTGGGCAATTTGGTTCATATAGTTCAAGATCCCGATTCACCTATTTTGAACCGGTTTGCCTATTATTTGTAATAGTTAGTTTTTCCATTAATTGAATTAATATAAAGGTTATATTAATTTAATTAATTACTTAAGAGTTCAATCCAAGTCAATAAATTGTTGTTTAAAATATGTATTTGATATATGGTTTAATTTTATTTATATATGTCATAATGTAGGTCATATAGTAAAATCCCACAATAGGTTATGCATTATCCATGCATCATTTATATTATAAATGTTATATATATTGCTGCATGATTTATTTTTATAGCATACTCATGCATCATATAATATAAGTGTTATAATATATGCTTGCATGCATTAATAACATAATCATGCATCATTTATATTATAAGGGTTATAATATATAGTTTGGATGTATGGATGTATGTATGTTACTAATTATTTTATTACTTTAGTATATAAATGTTATGTATGTTTAGTAATGAAATAGGGATTGAACGATGCATGACATTACTTTAGATAAGCTTATAATTGTTATAATTTTATTAAGTATGTCATTCAATGCAATGTATGGTTTTTATTTGTTTCATTTATTTTGTAATTCTTATAATTAAATGAAACTAGAAATTAAAATCAATAATTCAAAATTGCATGCAAACTTAGGTTTAAATCATTTTTTTAAATAGTTTTAAAATATGATTCACATAGACCTAAGATCACAAAATTTTTAATGTGATTTGAAATTTATTTAATCTTTTAATCAGTTTAATAGAATTAAATTGGTTTTAATTAAAAGATTAAATTTGTAATAAACATATCTATAAGGGATCTTTTGTTTAAGGCTAGTTTTGTCTAGGCTAAGATATATTAGTTGATGGGAATGGAACACTCATACCTGGAAACTGACCTGGAAAGGTGAATTAGATAGATTTGCTAAAAGCATGCAATTATTGATTAAATTTTATTAAAATATTTCATGAACATTAATCAAAGTTATTTAACTATCCAAAGTAAGTGTTACTTTTTGGGAAAGTTTAAACAATCACTTAATAAAATAATTACCCGTATTTTTCTAAGTTAAATTAACCTTAAATAAACACTCAGTGGGAGGAAAATGAGGTATATGATACTTCATTTTTCCTTTTCACATTTCTCCCTCAAGGTTCACACCATGAAATCTATACTCGGTCTCGAGGCACCTTTTCTTTTGTGTGTGGTTTTTGTATGAGCCAAGCTAGTATTTGCAGTGAATCCATCTGTTAAGTAGTCATGCATTACGACCTAGTTTCATTTTCTTTTAATTGGCTATAGGTCACGAACGGGAAAAGAGGCTTATGCTTTTGCACTGGGACTCATAGCGGGAAGGCCTAGAGATCATAAATAAAGGTCAATATCAAGGTGAATGGAGAGAGTGTTTGTAATAAGTGGGAGCGGGATGTGTGTCAATACATCCACAGTCTCTCTCATTAATTTGTAGTATATTTTCATGCTTGGCCTCGAGGCTGTTGGGTTTTTATGCCCTAAAACTCGTAGATAGTAAATGATTAATTGATCGTCATCAATAAAGAGTTATGGATGTTAAGTCAATAAATATTATTGCTTGTATTATTGTCTATTTTGTCTTAATAACTCTAAATCCAATAAAATAACATCCAGGGTTGTCTTATAAATCTTGAACTGTATGTGGAGACATACAGGAATCAATGTTCAAGATACAGCCTAAAGGGTCTATAGTATAGGGATAAGGTTTGGTACCTTATCCTGATAATATTATGGATACGACCAATCTTATTTTTTATATAAACGTAATGATCCAACACATTTGTTTAAGTGATAGCGAGTGGAGGTATCCTATGCAATGAGTTTGAATAAGACTGGACCGTGAAATAGTAACCACTAAATGCAACACCATTGACTAGTCAGGTTTCTATTTCAATAGAATGACCTAAGCGACTTAGTCTTAATCCCGAGTATATTATGAACTCTTGTTCACGAGGGATTGTCATTTGATTTGCATGGGTGTGGGTGGCCAGTTCGACAACCCAATATGCCTACCATTTTGGGGATGAGACTGAGTGGGGAGCTGGGAACATAATAATACAAAATGGAATTCACTCCTTTCCTCCTCGAGGGTAAGTAGATGAGTGTTCCCATACGTGGTGTCTTCAGGACTTTAACAAAGGGTTTTACCCTTTCATTGGCTTGAAAGAGGTTTTTGTTTATTGGTTGGACCATAAACAAGTTGTTCATTAGAGAAGCACTAGTACTTAAGGACTCAAAGGTAACCCAAGGGTAAAACGATAATTTAACCTAGTTGGTGTTACGAACACTCTTGAATGACTAACTTTCTAGTATTGGCTTATATTCTGAACACAAAAATATATCTGTAGTGAGAAGAGTGCAGTCGTGGGTCTTTAGTAGAGTGTACCCACAATTAACGAATATTGATTAATTTGGTTAATAAGTTTAGCCAATTAATCTCATATAGTTGAAGCTTCTAATCTACAGGTCCACCAGGTCCCCTCGTTAGCTCACTAGAGGAAAAAGGATAATTTAAATTGTTTAAATTGATTTGAGGAAACTATATATTAATGTGATTAATATATAATTAATTACGGATATAATTTATAATTAAATTGGAAAATAATATTTGAATAAGATTCAAATTAATTAATTCACGTGAATTAGATTCATAAAGAATTAATTAATAGAGAGGTACTGCACATATACATGCGATATATATGATAATTAAATATATACATTAAATTGGGTTTAATGTATAATTGGTTATTTAATTATTGTGCATATTAAAATTAAATAAGTGTTATTTAATTGGGCTAATTAATTAAATAACACTTATTTAATTAATTATAGGAAAAGAAAATATATATTAGGAAAAGAAAAATATATTAGAGAAAAGCTTTAACCTTACTTATATAAAAACCTTCCTATGGCCCTTTGCAAAACATACAATACAGTCTCATTGTAAAGAAACTCTGACAATACAAAACTCCTTAGTGTTATTGTACAGAATTTTCTCTGAGCCTCTTTACTGTCTGAAAACACTATTCTCCTCTCCCTCTCCCAATATTTAGATACCACCTATCCTCTATTGGAATTCTAAGAGAATAACGAGGTCACTCTCGAGGTATGTTCGAGATCATTCAATAGTTGTTCATGATCAAGACCGTTTGGAGGTCACTCTCGTGGTATGTTCGAGATCGTTCAAGAGTTGTTCATGATCAAGACCGTTTGGAGATTCATTCATTGGAACCTTGGAGAGACCTGTTCGTAGCATTAGGGAATCTACACAGGTAAGAATCATTATAATCCTTTCCTATAAGCATGCTCATTTACATGTTTATTTTATTTTTTTTAGTGTAACGATTTTGTTTAATGTAAAATCAAATAGCAGGATGCAAGGTGTTCCTCATCGAAACGCTTCCACTGCGTAATCTAATCCCTACAGAGGCACCTTAGCTTTTGTCCCCCTACGGGTGACATTTACATGACTCTTTACTAATACTCCAGAAATGGATAGGAATGCTTTAGTTTTTGCTCCAATTGGTTTTTCTCTACAGTTGGCTCATTAGGGCAAAACTCTAGAATCTAAAATAAGGGGTTACACTTATAAGAAAATGCTAAGCTAGTTAATAGTTTTTTAACCGAACAATGATGACTAATAGTTACAATAATAAGGAGTTGTTTTGTATATTGGTCAATATGGTCTCATTCAGTAAAGGGGTACCTGATCACCCTATGGTGACTTTTACCTTGCCTTATTGAAACATCATTGCAAAATAGATGTCACATAGGGTGCATTAAATTATTTTGCTAAATTTGATTGGTTTTTCCAAATGGGTAATGCTTGAATATTAATATAAATAAATTGTATGTTTCAACAAATTTACAAAACGACTTCCGCTACTTTAAACATGCTCGTCGACGATAAGTTAACAGGCAATAATTACATCATCTGGAAATCCATGATTAACACAATTCTAATCATCGATGACCTAAGATTTGTCCCGGTGGAGGAATGTCCTCCGGTACTGTTGGGTTGTACGTCCTAAACTCACAGTTTGTAAAGTTAAAAATTTTCACTTATCAATAAAGATGTTATTTGACATTTTATTCAATAAAGTTGTTATTGAATATGTACATTGTACTTCTAAAGATTAAATCCAATAAACTAAGATCCATAGCTGTTATATGAATACTTGAACTTTATATGGAGACATAAAGATGTCAAGTTCGAGTAAATAGCCAAAACGATCTATAGTATACGAATAAGGTTGAGTACCTTATCCTGGTAACACTATCGGATGTGGCTCGCTTTGTAGATAGTACAGACGATGTGATCCTGAATCATTCATATAGAGACATGAGAAGTGGAGGCATCTTATGAAATGAGTTTGCATAAGATCGGACCAAGAAATAAGTCACTTTTACTTTATAATGTTGTTTACTGTTTAAGACTAACTGTTTCGAATATATGACCTAGGTAACTTGACCTTAATCCTGAGCTAACTATGAACTCCTATTTATTCGGGATTATCCTTAGATTAACACAGGTGAGGGTTGGCTCAACACCGTTGGCTCAATGAGCCTCCCATTTCAAGGTAAGACCTAGTAAATAGTTGGGGACATAGTGTTGGGATTGGTATCCTAATTCTCCCGGAGTCTTGTTGTTTGTAATTTATACATTATTATAAATAAAATAAAGAGTTATTTCATTCTGGCATTTACTCATATCTAATAAACAAAGCTCCAAATTGCCATAGGTGACATGACCTCAATCTTGAGTATTTTGGGAACTCCTACTTTTGAGGGCGGTCCTTTGATTAGTATGGGTGAGAGTGGCCAAATTGCCAACTCAACATACCTACCTTTTTTAGGACTTGTCTAATTTAGGAGCTAGGAACTCAGTTACACAAGATGGAATTTACTCCTTCTCCGAAGCTGGGGTAAGTAGATAGATTGCTCCCTTAAGGACTAATTCTGGGGCTTGAATATAGTGACCACAGCTTCTCTTTGGAAGAAGGGACTCAATCATAGTAGGCCTATAACTTATGTTCATTAGAGGGATCAGTGGTACTTAAGGAGTTAGATGTAACTACATGGGCATAACGGTTATTGGCCGAGCTGTACTTACGAGCGATTTGTGAAGGGTTATCGCACTGTTGATTGGTTGATATGGACACATAATATATCTGTAGTACGGAGAGTTCAACTGTCAGTCTTTAGTGAAGTGTCTGGCAGTTAAAGGATGGTGGATCCCGTGACTAAAGAGTTTAGTTAGTTATTTCCGTACCATTAGAGCTTCGAGCTACAGGTTCATAAGGTCCTTTTGGTAGCTCAATGGAATCAAGTTAAGAATCAGTTCTTGTTGTTGATTTGAAATGTTCAAATTGACAAGAGGTAATTTGATTATATATGATATGGTCGGTGTGATGTATGACATACATCAAGTGGAGGGTTAATATAAATGAGATTTACATTAAGTACCATGAAATAGAGAAAGAGTTATGGTTTATATGTTTCATGAGATAAAATATTAAAACTATAGGTTATAATTATACTATGGTAAGTTGGTTATCATGTATATTTATAATAATATGAATTATTGGATAATCTCTTTTTCTCTAATACAATTGAGTGGGAGGTTATTGGTGGTTTCATGGTAACTGTGAGATAAAAGGAAAAATGTTTTCCTAAATTTAGTATAAGTATAGCCTTTCATTTCATTGTTTAAGCTATTTCACATGGGTTGAGTTCATACATTTTGGTTGTTGATTTGAGAGTTTTTATTCTCGGAAAGTTATCATGGAGGCTGTCAAGTAAATAAGATTTACTAAACGACAGCTAAAGAGAGACTAGACGATCGTGGAGTGGATCTATACGATAGTACAATCAGTTGGCCTTTAGCTAAACAATTGTAGTGAATTTGTTAAACGATTGGGAATCTCTATGCGATAGACCTTTGCCATCTCCCACTTGTTCAATCGTTTACAAGATTGTTCTTCCTCCGGTCTCTTCCTCTAACTAAGTCCACACAAAGCCCACACTTCTGGATTCTCACATCGAGAATACCACATTAGCCATTGTGGTGGTATCGTACTCAACTCGACATAGTTGAGTTTATTGGAGGTCGTTCGTTGTATTCGTGATCTGAGTGATCGTTGTGTTCGAGATTGTTGTAGATCGTGCAATATAGCATTCATATTGTTCAAGCATTGGGGTTGCAGTCTTGGAGCCTGTTCGAGCGTTCGTGATTGTCGTTTTGCTATTCGAGCGTTCATGATCAAGGGTGTTGAAGATGAGTCTTCAAAGGTATGTGTATTCTTTCCTTTGATTGTATAGTAAAGCATGCTAGTCTGTCTGTTTCCATTTCTTGACTATAATTGTTAATGTTCATATACGAATGAAATTTGGAACGATCATTCCGCTGCTCATGGAAATCCTCATGTCCGATTTCCTTCACATAGGGTACAAGACGGAATTCACACCTACCTAATTTAGGGATAGGAGAAAGGTTGTTCTCTTAAGTGTTGAATCCAAGTCTTGAACAAGGGGCCTCACCCTCTCATTGGCCCAAGAGAGATTTGGTTTAATGATGGGATCACAAACCAATTATTCATTAGATGATTAGTAAAACTTAAGGAGCAAGATGTAATTTCGGGGGGTAAAACAACATTTGACTCAACCGTTATTATGAACAACTTGTGAAGAGTTGACTTACTGCTTATAGTTAAATCAAGTGGACAAAAATACATCTACGATGAGGAGAGTGCAACTATCGAGCTATAATGGTGTGCCTTGGTAGTTAACGAATATTGATTAATTCGGTCTAAAGAGTTTAGCCAATTAATCTCAAATCGTTGGAGCTCATGATCTATAGGTTCATAAGGTCCCTCTACTAGCTCGTAAAAAATGAACACCTTGAATTAGTGAATTAAGTGATTTTGAATTGTTCAAAATTAAAATTAAAGTTCTCAATTTGAAGTGTTCAAATTGCAAATTAGGGTTTGAATTTGAATTGTTCAATTTCAAAGAAGGATTTGGATAATTATATTCGATATAATTAACGTTTAATTTTTTCTAAATTAAAAAAAATGGGGAGTTTATATTATTTAAATATTGATTACATGAATAGGATTCATGTTTAAAATTAGGTGTTTGATTAATTTAATATTTGATATTAAATTATTATTTAATTAATTAAAATCAAATTTATTTTCATTTTTCAAATTCAATCTAAGAAATTGAATTTAATATTTGATTAATTTGAATTAAATCAAATGGAATTAAAATCAATTTTGATTTAGTGGAAAAATCCACTTTTGTTAGTGGAAAATTCCAATCTTGGTGCCACCTTATCCAATCTAACACCTAGCTCTTCAATAAGTGCATTTGAAGTGGCATTAACTAAAATCCATCATGCTTGCATGTATTAGTTACATAAAAGCCGAGAATTTGTTAGGTTGAAGATGAGATTGTTGGAATTTTGGAAATTCTGAAAAAAAAAAAAACTCTCCATCTCTCAAACCAAGGCTGAGAATAGTAGAGAAGATACTCTTGGTGGTCTATTATTAATTTGAAGCTGAAACTCAAGGAGAAAAGCTTGAATTTGGAAGATTCATCAAAGGTATCAATTCTGAAACCCTTTTACTTTGATAAATTGTTATGTTGCATTCTTTTGGAACTCAAATTAAATGTAATTATAGTGCTTATTGATTCGGACTATCAAAATTTTTGGAAGGCATACGAGCATTGGATACGAACAAATGAAAAGGCCTGAGCGTATATCTTGGCAAGCCTTTCTGAAGTCTTGGCCAAGAAGCATGAGCCCATGATCACTGCCTGTGAGATTATGGAATCCTTACAAGGGATGTCGAACAACTATCTGCTTAGCTCAGGTATGACGCTCTTAAATACATCTTCAATACTCGTGTGTAAGAAGGGACATCTGTTTGAGAACATGTTCTCAACATGATGGTCCACTTTAACGTGATGGAGATGAATAGGTCTGTCATCAATGAGGCCAGTCAGGTTAGCTTCATCCTGGAAACTTTACCTAAAAGTTTCTTGCAGTTCCGTAGCAATGTTGTTATAAACAAGATTAACTACAACCTAACCACCTTGCTCAACAAGCTACAGACTTTTCAGTCTTTGATGAAAGCCAAGAAACAAAAGGGAGAGGCAAATGTTGTTTCATCCTCTAAAAATTTCTTTAGAGGTTTGACCTTGGGAACTAAGTCTATGCCTTCCTTTTTCAGCACCAAAAAGTGGAAGAAGAAGAAAGGTGGAAAAGGGAAAGCTAGCCCACCAGCTGCTGCCCAAAAGAGCAAGAAGGCTAAGATTGCAAAGGGAATCTGTTTCCATTGCACCAGGAGGAACATTGAAAGAGGAATTGTCCCAAATACTTGGAAGAAAAGAAGAAGGCCAAGCAAGGTAAATGTGATTAACTTGTTTAAGAGACTTGTTTAGTGGAGAATTATGATTCAGTCTGGATAATAGATTCAGGCGACACTAACCATGTTTATTCTTCATTTTAGGAAATTAGTTCCTGGCGATGACTGGAGGCTAGGGAGATGAAAATGTGTGTGTTAGAACTAGGCATGTTGACTCAGCTAGGGCAATGGGAGGACTTTGGCTTACTTTACAGAAAATTTATATTTTGTTGGACAATGTATATATAGTTCCTGATTTAAAGAGGAACTTAATTTTTATAAAGTGTTTAATTGAACAAAATTATCCTATACATTTTTCTTTAAATAAAGTGTATATTTTTAAGAATGGTATAGAACTTTGTTCTGCTAAGCTAGAAGGCAATCTTTATGTGTTAAGACTGTTGGCAACTAAACTTGTCCTTAATACTGAACTATTTAAAACTGCGATAACTCAAAATAAAAGACTGAAAATTTCTCCTCAAGAAAATGTTCATCTTTGGCACCTAAGCTTAGGACACATAAATCTCAATAGAATTGAGAGGCTGGTCAAGAATGGACTTCTAAGCAAGTTAGAAGAAAATTCTTTACCTGTATGTGAGTCATGTCTTGAAGGCAAAATGACTAAAAGATCTTTACTGGAAAAGATCACAGGGCCAAAGAACCTTTAGAACCTATATGGTCCGATGAATATTAAGGCAAGAGAAGGGTTTGAGTATTTCATCACTTTTACTGATGATTATTTTGGATATGGGTATGTTTATTAAATACAACATAAGTCTGAAGCCCTTGAAAATTTCAAGGAGTACAAGTTGAGGTTGAAAATGCATTAAATAAAATGATTAAAACATTTTGATCTGATCAAGGTGGAGAATATTTGGAGTTAAAATTCCAAGACTATTTGATAGAGCATGGAATTGTATCCCAACTCTCAGCACCTAGTACACCTCAACAAAATGATGTATCTGAAAGGAGGAATCGAACCCTGCTAGACATGGTTCGGTCTATGATGAGTTATACTTTCTTACCTGACTCGATTTGGGGTTATGAGTATAAACTACAGCTTATATTTTGAACTGTGTTCCTTCCAAAAGTGTTGTTGGAACACCTTTAGAATTATGGAATGATCGTAAAGGTAGTTTATGTCATTTCAAGATTTGAGGTTGCCTAGCATACGTGCTTGAGGAAAATCTTAAGAAATTGAAACCTCGTTCAAAATTGTGCCTATTTGTAGGTTACCCTAAAGGAACAAGAGGTGGTTACTTCTATGATCATAAGGATAATAAGGTGTTTGTGTCGATAAATACTACTTTTTTAGAAGAGAACCACATAAGGGAGAATAAGCCCCACAGTAAAATTGCATTGAATGAATTTTCCAGTGAAACTACTGAAGCTTAAAAAAGAATTGTTGAAGAGCCCACACCTCAATAAGAGTTGTTAAAGTTGGTTCATCTAGTAGGTCACACCCACCTCAAGCGTTGAGGGAGCTTTGACATAGTGGGAGGGTTACGAACCCCATCTATTCGTTATATGGGTTCAATAGAAGCCCTAGCTATCATAGATGATGAAGATGTTGAGGATTCATTATTCTATAAAAGGATGTTGACAAATATGAATGGATCAAAGTTATGGATCTCGAAATGGAGTCTATGTACTTCGGTTCAGTTTGGGATCTTGTAAATCAACTTGATGGGGTTAAACCTATAGGTTACAAGTGGATCTGTAAGAGAAAACAAGGTGCTGATGGGAAGGTGCAAACCTTCAAGGTTAGACTTGTGGCAAAGGGTTATACCCAAGTTGAGGGAGTTGACTATGAGGAGACTTTCTCACCTGTTGCCATGTTGAACTCTATCCGGATACTTCTATCCACTGTCTCATATTATGACTGAGATTTGACAAATGGATGTCGAGACTGCTTTTCTAAATGACAATCTTGGGGAGACTACTTATATGGAGCAGTCTGAGGGATTCATAATCCAAGGTCAAGAGAAAAAGGTTTGTAAGTTTAATTGGTCTATTTATGGATTGAAGAAAGCTTCTCAATCTTGGAATATAATATTGATACCGTGATCAAATGTTATGACTTTGATTAGAATGTTAATGAGCCTTGTGTTTACAAGAAAATCATCAACAGTTTAGGAGCTTTTCTTGTGTTGTATGTAGACGATATCCTACTCGTTGGGAATGATGTAGGTATGCTAACTGAAATTAAGAATTGGCTAGCAACTCAATTCCAAATGAAAGATTTTGGAGAGATATAGTTTGCTCTAGGTATTTAAATTTTTAGAGATCGGAAGAACAAAACACTAGCTCCGTCTTAGGCATCGTACATTGACAATCTGCTTGTCAAGTTTTTGATGCAGAACTCCAAGAGGGGTTTACTCCCTTTCAGGAATAGAGTTATTTTTTCTAAGGAACAGCGTCCTAAGAAACCTCAATAGGTTGAGGAAATGAGACGGATCTCCTATGCTTTGGTTGTTGGTAGACTGATGTATGCATGTACTAAACTTGACATCTGCTATACAGTGGGAATAATCAGTAGATATCAGTCTAATCCAGGATTTGATCAGTGGAACTTCATTAAGAATATCCTCAAGTATCTTTGGAGAATGAGAGACTACATGCTTGTATATGGTTCTAAGGATTTGATCCTTATAGGATACATGGACTTGGATTTCCAGACTAATAAGAATTCTAGAAAATCCACATCAAGATTAATGTTTACTCTTAACGAAGGGGCAGTAGTTTGGAGAAGCACCAAGCAGGGGTGCATTACTGACTCCATTATAGAGGCTGAGTACGTGGCGGCTTTGTGAAGCTGCTAAGGAAACTGTGTGGCTCAGGAAATTCCTGACTGATTTAGAAGTGGTTCTAGACATGTCTAAGCCCATCACCTTTTATTGTGATAATAATGATGTTATGGCTAATTCCCGAGAGCATAGAAGTCACAAGCGCGGAAAACACATAGAGTGGAAATATCATCTCATTCGGGAGATTGTGCATCGAGGGGACGTGATTGTCACACATATATCTTCAAAGCACAAGGTTGTTGATCCATTTACAAAGGCCCTTACGGCTAAAGTGTTTGAGGGTTATCTGCAGAGTATGGGTCTACGAGACATACCATATTTAGTCAAGGGCAAGTGAAAGATTTTGTATTGGGCACGTATTATGCCCTAGTTTAATTTTTTGTGTACTTTTATATCAGTGTGACTTTTATGATGTACACCCCCATTAGCTTTAAGACAAGTGGGACATTGTTGGAGTTGATGTCCTAAATCTCGTGGGTTTTGTAGTTTATAATTGTAATGTACAAATAAATTTATTTATTTAATAAAACATGAGATATTTTATTCGATATTTAGTAGCATTAACCCACAAAACCAATAAACTAACAGCCAAGGTTATCTTCTGTAAAACATGTATGTAGAGACATACATGTGGATCATATTTAAGTGATAACTTAAATGGTCTGTAATAGATGGATAAGACTGGATACCTTATTCGGATGATACTACGAATATGACTTGCTTTGTAGATGTTACAAAAGTCCTACAAATGATCTGATCCTAATCATTATGTAGATACATGTGAGTGGAGGTGTTCTATATAAAAGAGTTTGTATAAGACTGGACCATAAAATGAATAGTCTCATTATATAATGTTGTTAACAGTAGATACTTACATTTCACCAAGATGATCATAGGTGACATGAGCTAGATCCTGAGTGAGTTATGCCTGCCTATGAAGGTGGTCCTTTGATTTGTATGGGTGAGAGTGACCAGATTACCTACTCAATAAGCCTAACATCTTGGGGATTAGTCTGATTGGGGGAGCTGGGAACACAACTACACAAGACAGAATTCACTCCTTCCCTAATGTCAGAGTAAGTAGATAAATTGTTCCTTTAAGGGCTGATTCGAAGACTTGAATAATGTGGCGCCACACCCTCTCTTGGCCCAAGAGGGGTTTGGTCATAGTTGGACTATGACTTATTGTTCATTAGAGGGAGGGATCAATGGTACTTAAGAAGTTAGATGTAACTACAGGGGCAAAACAATATTTTTGGCTCAGTTGTACTTACGGGCAATTTGTGAAGGGTCATCTCACTGTTGACTGGTTATATCCAATGGACACACTCAGGACTGGTCATCACACTATTGACTGTTTAATTAATTATTCGAGTGTCGAGCTTCAATCTACAGGTCCATAAGGTCCCCTATATAGCTCAACAATGATTATTGAGAATTAATTTTGGATTAATTTGAATTGTTCAAATTAATTGAGGGAATTAATTATATATTTTATAATTAATTTAAATTAATTATATGTGATATCATTAATATAATGTATTTGATATATTATAATATAAAGTTTATCTTGAGAGAAATTAAGTATTTGAATTTGATTCAAATATTAATTATATGGATGAGATTCATATAATTAAATTTAATATAAATTTGGTTTAATTATTGAGAGAATTCAAACAATAGGTTATATTATATTTGATATAATGTAAACTATAGGTTATATGTTATATATTAAGGTGGTTAATATATAATCTAATATATATATATTAAATCAATTAAAATTGGTTTTATTTTATTTTTAATTTTAATTTTATTTTTGAAATTTAAAATGGAGGGAGTTATTTTCTAACTCCCTCATCCTAATTTCTCTTTAAAAGGGACGTGGAAGGATGATATCCTCTTCTTCAATGTTGGTCCAGTGTGGGAAAATAACAGAACGACTTCCTAGCAATTTTTTATTCTTCTCTCTAAAACTCTCCCTCTTCCCAAAAATCGTAGCAAAGCTCACACACTTTTGCTTATTCTCAAACCCCTAAAGAGAATACAAGAGGTTCAACTTGTGGTGGTGTCCACGTTGAGATTGGTTTTCTGTACTTTTTTATCGTGATTGTACATGGCCATTTGGAGAGGAGGAATTACGTGAAGAATTTGTTCTACAAGGGTAAGTTAATCCCTTACCCTATTTCTTCCTCTTTATCTACAACATGATATAAAATTATGGTTTTCCATAATTTTTATTCTGTAAATTTGTAATTCTATATAAATTTTAAAATTGGGACGATCCCGTTTTCGCATTCAAACCTCACGGTTCCTTCAAATCGTATATTTCTTTGAATCCTATTTGCATCTTTTTGTTTTAAAAGTTCTTTAACTTAAAAAGTGTTATTCTCCATTTGGCCAATCGAGGTAAAGTAGCAGCACATAAATCTTTGGAAAAAGTAAGTGTATGAAAATATTTAAAGCAACTAAGGGTGAGATAATAAACTAGTTTTTATTAGGGATAAGAAAGACACTCGGAAGCTATAAAGGAACAATAGTCAACGCATTGGATTAGCACATGACCTCCAACTAGTTCGATGTTCTATATCACATTGGAAGAAGAGTGTAGTAGGTTTTCTCGCTTAAAAAAATATTGTGATTTGAGAAAATTCAAATTAGTGTTGCAACTATGAAAGTAGAGGGAATCTAATAGTCAAGTCTGCATATTTGTTAATTGATATATTTACAACCATTATGAAATGATCTTCTCATCCTACAACTTTTACTTCAGTTTATCTTTACTGTCTACTAAGTTATAGCATTATACCTAATCAAACAGTTATTTGTAAATTACTTCTACACAACATTGAGAGAAGCTTTTCGAACAGTTTTAAAATTCTTGATTCATACTGTGTCCCTAAGGAATCGACCTTGGAATACTCCAAGTACTACTTTCTATTACATTGATTTATATTTGAGTCAATGTAGTAGGTGACTTGACTTGTGTAATTTTAAGCATCAATAATCATATTGATTCATGCAACACAAAACATTTTTTTGCAGTAAAAAGAGCTATCAACATTATCTAACTTCGAAACGCCAAGGTAGTAAAAGGTTGGACGACTTTAAAGCTTGATATGAGTAAAGTATACTACTGGATTGCATGGG
Source organism: Benincasa hispida (assembly GCF_009727055.1). NCBI lineage: Eukaryota > Viridiplantae > Streptophyta > Magnoliopsida > Cucurbitales > Cucurbitaceae > Benincasa > Benincasa hispida. The sequence continues at coordinate 34,917,498 of NC_052357.1, forward strand.
GTATATTTTAGAACACATTATGTTGAATTGCATTTTATTAATGCCTAATTGGCCAATGTATTTCTACAGTTCAGATCCCTTTTTAAGTTAAATGGCTTATGTGTACCTAGTATAGGACTTCACTAGGGTGATCCTCTATCACCTTATTTATTCTTATTATATGTAGAGGGACTTCCAAGTTTGTTACACAGAGTGGCAACTTTGGGCTCAGTGATAGGATTCACGCTCTCTCATCAAGTGATTTCCCATTTTTCTTTGTAGATGATAACCTACTTTTTTTTAGCTAAAGTTTCTAAGGCCTCCATCATTCAATTTGTGTTTTATGAATGCACATTGAGACAAACCATCAATATTGATAAACGTAGTATCTTTTTTAGTCCAAACACTGAGTTTAATGATTGTGGTCAACTTAGCCAGATTTTTGGGGTTCAACAAATGCATTGTTATAAACAACACTTTGGACTTCCTGCTTTATGTTAGCATAATCAATATGGTACAATACATTTTATCAATGAATAGGTATGACATCAACTCCAAGGATGTAAAGGGAAACTATTCTCAGTTAAGGGAAAGAAATTTCTTCTTATTATTCAGGTTATACTGTATTATTCAATTAATTGCTTTCGATTTCTGAAACTACTTATTCACGAGATTCATTTGCTTATGGCATGTTTTTTGGTGGAATCTCTTGTATGAGATAGAAATATTCATGGGTTGGTTTTGTTGGAGTTGATACTCTAAATCTCGTGGTCTTGTAATTTATAATTGTATTGTACAAACATTTTATTTATCTAATAAAATAAGAGGTATGTTATTCAATTTTTAGTTGCATTAACCCACAAAAACTAGTAAACTAAGATCCAGTGTTATCTTTTGTAACTTAAACATGTATGTGGAGACATACAGGTGGATCATATTTAAGTAATAACCTAAACAATTTATAATAGATGGATAAAGCTGGGTACCTATCCTAGTGACACTATGAGTATGGTCTGCTTTGTAGTTGTTACAATTGTTGTAAAGTACTACAAGTGATCTGGTCCTGATCATTTATGTGGAGACATGTGAGTAAGGGTATTCTACACAAAGATTTTGTATAAAGACTGAACCACGAAATGAATAGTCTCTCTATATAACACCATTGCTAGAAGAGACTTACAATTCACCAGGATGACCATAGGTGACTTGACCTGAATCCTAAGTGAGTTGTGAACTTCTGCCTATGAAGGCGGTCCTTTGATTTGTATGAGTGAGAGTGGCGAGTTTCACCGACTTAATATGCATACCATTTAAGGATTCATTTGATTGGGGAGCTGGGAACACAACTACACAAGAAGGAATTCACTCATTATCTATTGTTAGGATAAGTAGAGAAATTGCTCTTTTAAATGTTGATTCTAGGGCTTGAATAATATGGCACCACACCCTCTCCTAGTTCGAGAGGGGTTCGGTTATGGTTGAATTATAATTTATTGTTCATTAGAGAGATTAGTGGTACTTGAGGAGTTAGATGTAATTACAGGTGCAAAACAACAATTTTGGTCTAGCTATACTTACGAGCAATTTATGAAGGGTCAATGCGATGTTGATTGGTTATATTCAATTGACACAAAAAATTATCTATAATACGAAGAGTGCAGCTTTCGGTTTTTAGTGAAGTGACTGATAGTTAATGGAAGTTGATTAGTTTAATTAAAGAGATTAATTAATTAATTAAGTACCATTTGATCTTCAATCTATAGGTCCATAAGGTCCCCTCATTAGCTCAATTGGGATTAATGGGAATCAAATTAATTTGGATGAATTTGAATTGTTCAAATTAATAAATAGAATTAATTAAGATATAATTAGTATAAAATTATTAATAAGAGTGTTTGCATGAGGTTTCTAGAGAAACTTAATTCGTGGAATTTGAACGTTTGTATTTGTATTAATTTTGTGGAAAGTGAATACAATCTCTAATACATAATATTTTGATGCTTTCAAAATAAACTATAGTCTTTAAGCTGGTTGATCTTCTTGGATGATTGGCCTTTAGGCTTGTCGTTCTTCTTGGATGATCGGCCTTTGGGCTTGTTGATCTTCTTGGTGATATCTTTGTGCTTGTTCTTCTTGGACGATCGGTCTTTGGGCTTGTTGTTCTTCTCCGATGATCGGCCTTTGGGCTTGATGATCTTCTTGGACGATCGACCTTTGGGCTTGTTGATCTTCTTGGAGGATTGGCCTTTGGGCTTAATGATCTTTTGGATGATCGGCTTTTGGGCTTGTTAATCTTCTTGGATGATCGGCCTTTGGCTTGTTGATCTTCTTGGATGATCGGCCTTTAGGCTTGTTGATCTTCTTAGACGATCGACCTTTGGCTTGAAGATCTGGACGACCGGCCTTTGGGCTTGTTGATCTTCTTAGAGGATTAGTGTTCGCACGAGGCTTCCAGAGAAACTTATTTCGTGGAGTTGGACTTGAGTTGGTGTTTATGTTGATGTTGATGTTGATTTGATGTGATGTGGTTCAATCTCTAGTACTTAATCCTCTGATTGTCTCTCAGTTGAATACGTACGCTTGATGTATAGAAGTAGGGCATATGGATGTTTTTGAGCTTTGAGTCTTGGAAGAACGCTTGTATCTTCAAAGGACTTCAGTCTTTAAGCGTGGTCAGAATGTTTGTATCTTCAAAGGACTTCAGTCTTCAAGCATGGTCAGAATACTTGTATCTTCAAAGAACTTCAATCTTTAGAATGCTTGCATCTTCAAAGGACTTCAGTCTTCATAATGCTTGTATCTTCAAAGGACTTCAGTCTTCATAATGCTTGTATCTTCAAAGGACTTCAGTCTTTAGAATGCTTGTATCTTCAAAGGACTTCAGTCTTCAAGCATAGTCAGCTTCAGAAGTCAAGGAGTCTTCTGATCATAGATAATTTCCTCTAAGCTCTCTGGAGTGTAGAATTGCTGACCTCTTCAAATGAGGAGAGCTTCTCTATTTATAGAGTTCACAGGTGGGTATGGTCTTGGCCCTTGGGTTTGAGGAGATTGAATCTTCAGCTTGTAGGTTATGAAGATATGGTTAGTTTGTTGAAATCTTCTAATCTTTAAAGCTTCAAATAGTTAAGATCTTCAGTTCTTCAGAATTTGAGAACTTCAGTCTTCGAAGCTTTAGAAGCTTCGGTCTTCAACACTTGAGAACCCGAGTCTTGGATCTTGGGAGCTTAAATCTTCAGAGTTTTAATATGTCTTCTGATCTTCAGAGCTTTAGTATCTTCTGATCTTTAGAGCTTTGATATGTCTTCTGATCTTCAAAGTTTTAGTGTCTTCTAATCTTCAGAGCTTTGATATGTCTTTTGATCTTCAGAGCTTTAGTGACTTCTAATCTTTAAAGTTTTGAAGGAGTTATGTTCTTTAGATCCTTGGAGCTTTAGACTTCAAATCTTCAGAGAGCTTTTGCCTTCAATTCTTCCAACCTCCTCCAAAATGAAGAGATCATGCCTCTATTTATAAAGGTTTCTCATGGGCCTTACATGGGTTTGGGCCTAATTACTTTACTGGACCAAAATTGAGTTTGGGCTAAAGTTGGGTTTTGGCCCATTTGTTGTTGGGTTGAAATACTGGGTTTGAGCTTAATCTTTAATTTAGCCCAAATTTTCACCATGGTTCTGAATTGGGTTGGGCCCGAGCGACTTTGATTACTCAACTCAATCCAACTTATAATTTTTTCAATAGGCTTGAGCTTTCATTGATGATGTAGCGACTCGTGATTCGCCGAAATTTCTCATTCAACAATGAGTTATAATAATGTATATGATATATTATAATGCACAATTTTATTTGAGAGAAAACAAATATTTGAATATGGTTCAAATATTAATATGAATTTGATTCATATTAAATACTATAGGTTAAATGAGAGAATATTAAACTATAGCTTACATTATATGTGATTTCATATAAACCATAGACTATATGTTATATTAAATATTAACATATGATTTCTTAATATATATATATTAAATTAATAAAAAAATCACTTTTTAATTAAATAATACAATTATTAGGAGAGAGTTATTTTGATAACTCCCCCATTATACTCTCAATATGGAAGTGGAAGGACAAGGGAGATGGTAGTTGAACCATCTTCTTCTTGCATTAAAAAGGACACAAAAACAGAACAAATTCTAAGATGAATTTTTGCTGTCTCAAATCAAGAACACCATCCCTTCCAAATTGATTTTGAAGCCCACAAAATTCTCATCGATTCTCCACTCTTCGAGATTACTAAGGTTTCTGTGTGGTTGTGTTTGAAATTTGGAGATTTGTTGCTAGGTCTTTCTTTCTTTTCTTTTCTTTTTTTTTTTTTTTTTGTGTTGTTCGTGAGTTTGAAGGAATTCGAGGAGTTTGTGACTTCGAGAGGAACATGAAGAGTTTCGATCTTCAAAGGTGAGTGATCTTCTGATATCCTTTTCCTCTTCATTTTCTGTGTAATTGCATGCTAAATTAAATCAAGTGTTTATGTTTTCATTCTCTGTTCGATTAGATATTCTATAAAATAAAATTGGGATACCGGTCCGCACAGAGTGTCATCTACTCTTTCAGGTATGAAGTCTTTGTGTAAGTCGAAGTGTCTAAGATTCCAAGTTATTTAATAAGGCTTTTCTAGCTAAAAAGTAATGGTGACTTGTTCATCATCCTTCATCACTTCTTTCTCAAGTTCTTATGGCCCAATATTTTCCCACTACTTACTTCTTTTCTTCTTTTATTGAATATTGCCTTTCGTTCATTTGCATAGTTTCTTGTGGGGTAAGGATCTCTTGGTTAATAGGTCTTGTTGGCGTGTGGGAAAATGACAAACATTTGTGTATATGAATCTAATTGGATTCCATCGGATATCTATTTGTCAATTCGATCTCCAATATTCTTGTCCTAAGATTCCCTTGTGGGGAATGACAAATCCATTTATGTATGTGATTATTCTTTTGGAGAGTTTATTTATTCCTACACTTGCAAATCTATTCTCTAAAGGACTTGATGTTCTTAACTTGCATAGTTTATGTGGACAGAGAGGTGATTCAGGTTTGCATATTTTTTGGCATTGTCAATTTACTCGACAAATTTTGTGTCAATTGAAGTTCTGGAATTTGGTTAATATGTGTGCAGGTTCAGTGTCAATTCAAATTCTCTAGGACATCAAAAATCATTTTTAAAGACTCAACCAGATTCGAATATTAGTGTAATGGACCGGTGATTTAAAAAACCTTAATCCAAATGACTTCGTGATTGAATCGTTTGATACGATCTACTTAGGAGAATTTATCTAACTCGAGGGTTCTTCTTTGAGACTTCAGAAAGCAAATCTTTGTCCCTTGATTGTTTCTCTTCACATTCTTTTACAAAGAGGCATATGTACTGGCTCATCAGCTTGCCTATTTGGCTTTGGAGGAAGAATTAGATGTTGTTTGGCTGGAGTTTGTCCCTCATACTCTTAGAGGCTATTTGGGAGATTAGAGTTTGTATTGTAATGTAATCCAAAATTTATGTTTGGATCAAGCATTTAGGCTCGATTTGTAATACAAACCCATTCCATTCGTTTTAGCTCCAACCCTCTTTTCTACCATTTCATATTTAACGTTTCTATTTCCATCTCACCCTCGATTCTTCACTTATCCTAACACCTTTAGATTTCCAATAATCTTGTTTACATTCCAGTTCTCCAAACAACACATTAATGATGTTATTATTTTTTTACATTGCTGCTTTGCTTTAGTCTTCTCTTTATTGCTCTTTTTCAAAAAGAAAACAAAAAAAAAAAGTTAATATCATTTTGTCCCCTTTTCGGGCTATTTTTCGGTTTTTTTTTTTTTTTTTTTTTTTTTGCTATAAGTTCAATTTTGCAAGAGGAAAAAAACATAAAACTAATTTCATTATTGGTCTTTGTGAATTGCGATTGGGATAAGGAGTTGTTTATCATAATGGAAAAAAGAGCACGCACATTTCTAAACCTCATCTTCCACATCAATCTTCCTCTTCGCCTCACAGCCTTAAAACTTCAATCTCTCTAATGTCATTTTCATCTTCCTCATGAAAAATGTTCTTTCCTACCATTCATTCAGTTTTGGCTTCTACTCTCTCTGTGATTTCTTTGTACACCCATAGAAGTTGAGGACACGAGCGATTCTCTTCAGTTCAAGGCCACATTGCCACCGCCTCCATTTTATATTTGCGGTAAACCTCTCGACGTTTGTAGATTTTGTATGGTTTCTGATTTGAAAAATGGGTTTTGAGTGCAATGGCGCAGTGGTAACTGTTCTAGTTGTAAGTGTAAATTGATGAATGCAATTTTGTTGATGTAAGATTCTCGATTTGTTGAGCATTCAGGATTGTGCACATGTTATGATATCAAATTTTGACAGTCTTACTGGGGCAACAGTGGCGAATTCCTGGAGACTCATTATCATTATGTTTTTTTTTTCGTTTCTCTTGGCCATATTATTGTATAAGAAAACAAATTTCAAGTTGAAAAACAGCGATATTAGTTTTAGGAAATTGAACATTTAGATCTTTGAAGTAAAGAGGTACCGGATATTTTTAGTCCCGTTCTTCTGCACATGACTCGCCCATCTTAATTTTGAAAGCCCTTGATTGTTCCTAATCTCTGCGCTAAATTCTGCATCCAGTTTCTTCATTTTACCTGCATTTTATTTATGGGGTAGTTTCTGAGATCAATATTGCTTTACACCTGTTTATGGTAGCTTAGCTTCATCTATCATTCCTTGTATACATTTGTCTGCGTGTAAGAGCTACAAGCTGTATTGAATAAAAGTGATTACAACATGGGGACGGAAGAGTATGTGTTCAACCTTAACTGTGAGGCAGGGATCGATGGAAAATTATGTGCTCTACCAAAACTTGAAAAGAAACAACGTAATCAGAAATTCTTTGGGAAAACCAAAGAGAAACCACAAAATAAAGTCGTCATGTCTCACTTGCCTTGGACATTTACTCCCTAGATTTCGCAATGTAATTGACAAATAGGGTTCTCCTTAAATATCAGTCCCCTAGTCATTGTTATAAGAAATCTTCCACCTTCTTAGGCATGCTGCACCACCCAGCAAAATCAAACAAAGTTCTTATAGGTTCAAACCAAAGATAAACCACAAAGAACTGGCATATCTTTCATAAAAGTTCCACGTAAAATAATCCCTGCAAATTTTGGGTACATGGAAGGATGTGTACTTTGATATGAGTTGATTATTCTTAGGGTTATAATGGCTAACATGGCAAAGAGCTATTTTACTGAATAATGACTAATGTGGCAAAATGCTATTTTATTTTACTTTTTGGAGCTTTGGCCTTTCAAGCCAGTTTTATGGTGGAGGTGAGGAGAGTTATATGCTTTGTATTAGGAGGTGTAAAAAATATTTGCAGTTTGGAGCCGTTTTTTCAAGAGTATAAAATATCCTTTGGGCTTGTGATTATGCTTATACAATTTATAGCCGATTTTTCGAGGAGTTTGGTCTCGATTTGGCCAGGCATAGAGGTTGTAGAGAGATGATTGAGTAATTCTTTCCTCATTCTCCTTTTCATGAGAAAGAAAGATTTTTGTGGCTAGTTGGGGTGTGTTTTATTGTGGAGGCCTTGGGGAGAGAGAAACAATAGAACTTTTAGAGGGTTTGAGAGGTCTTTGAGTGAGGTGTTGTCCTAGAATAGATTCAATGTGTCCCTTTGGGTGTTTGTGACTAATTTTTTTTGTAATTATACGCTAGGTTTTATTTTGTTTGATTGAAAGCCATTTTTGTAGGTCGCCTCCTTTTTGTGGGTTCTTCTTTTTGTAGGCCCATACATTCTTTTGGTTTTATGTTCATCAAGAAAAGAAAAATGAGAGAGAGAGAGTGACCAAAACCTAATTAGGAAAGACAATTTACCGTTAAGATATGGAATTAGAGAGGCCATTCTTTTGCTTCTCTATCGCTAAATTTCCTTTTCTGGATGCTCTTCCTTGGCCTTTATATGTGATTGATTATTTTGGACAAGAATTGGAATATAAATTGTTCTGGTTACCTCTTATTTTTAAATGAAATTATGTTTTCCCCTTTCTTCCAAGTGCCTTTGTCTTTTTGAGTCTCATTTGTTTCTGTGAGGCTTACAAACTAAGTCTTTTATCTTACCTTCCACTGTAGAACATGTTATGGTTCCCGACTACATTCAAAACTACTTCACCCTTAAATGTGTTGATTGAAAGCGATGAACTTTCTACAGATGGCAGAGCATGTGGCAGTCACACCATCACCATGTATCAAGCTGCAAATTTGGAGAACTCCATTCAAAGTGAAAAGCTCCACACTATGCAATCTCAATTTTGAAAGAGAACAGAGGTTAACTGATTTTGCTCATTTGCTAACTTTTAGTTTTATTTTATCTCAAGACAACCCTTCTTCCGTTTCCTGCATACATTTAATAAAGGCCCTAATTATGTTTTTTTTTGTTGAATATCTAGGATTCTTGATAAGGTTAGGAAGTGACTATTAAATTTTTAACTTATTTTTTATGTGCAATAGTGCTGAGAGGTTAGAGAGAAAATAAACTGAATGGTGTGTCATTGTGTCTCGATGGTGATTGTTTATGGTTCCTTATGCTCTCTTAATGAAAATGTGTCTCAAAAACAATTTCTTGCTTCTTTGTAAGCTTTGGTTTGTCTTAACAATAAGTATAAACTGAATGCATGGTTCTTTTTGGTTCTTCATATGTAGAAAGTACAATTTGATGTTCTTTCAATTTTTGTATTCTAGAAAATCCTCTTGTCAGAGCGATATGTTCATAAGGATTTCAACTTGGAGAAGGCGTGAGCTTGGTGGTCCTTGTGGCTCAAACTTAATTGTAAATCCTGCTCCCAGGAAGATCTTCAGAGAGCATGCTTACCTAAGGTCTTTGGTAAACATCGATGGAACAACAGCCTCCGAGGCACTTTTTATTGATCAATTGCTTCTGATGACCAGTATATTTCTAACATATATGGCTGGAGTAATACCTCTACCAAAGTCTAATCAACCTGGAAATATCAACTCTCATACCAATTCAGTCTCAGATAACCAAACCTTTTCTGGTAGGTAAGGGTGCACAGTTTACAAGTTTGAGATATGTTGTCGCTAACTAACATAATTTACTGTTTGCTGCATTGTTATTTGATGTGTATTATCTGCACTTTATGTCTGCTTCCTTTTATTTTGAGGTTTCATATTTTATTTTTATATATTTGTTGTTGCAGTGGCATAAAGACTGATGGTCAAATTAATCCGAAGCATGCATTAGATGTAGTTAAAGGAAAAATTTTGGATTGTCTAGATGCTTTTGAACGTAGGAAAAGTATGGAAAGCGAGGTATTTGAATTTACAGAATGTCATGCCAAGCGACCCCTAAGCTTGAATGCAATTGGCGAGGGTCCAAGGTTAAGATTGCTTTGGGCTTCTTTTCAACTGATTGAGGAAGAGGCAGGCATCTAACTGTACTGTACCCTCTTGTCACATTATATTCTGCATGTTCGTTTTAATCTTTGGGTGGTTGTTACTTGTTATGTAAATAGTTTATAAATTTGACATCATAAGATAAATTTGTATACTGGTGTTGAAACTTGTATATTGATGAGAAGAGGAATATATTTTTCCCTTGTCCTTTTTAGAAGCCTTCAACTACAAGTTGTTTTTGTTATTATATTATTTAAATAATAGCCTATTATTACAAGTTCTGTTCCTTACATGGGGATCTGCAAATTTTCAATGAGCTTTCTTGTGTGTGTCGTTCTTTTTTTTTTCCCCTAATTTTAAAAGTAATTAATTTATTTTTAAAATTATTATTATTATTATTATTTTTTTTTTAAGATGTGAAATTATATTATGATGATATCTTTATAAGTGCTTGCTTCCGTTTCTTCTTTTGTCATCATGAGCTTCTCCATCTCTCTATTGCTCTTGGAAGAGTTGGTTACAAAAAAGTTTAACCGAAGAGGACAAATTGAAAGCTCTAGTTTTGTCAAATTCTGTATTTTCTCTTTCTCCCTTCCTTTCTTTGAGAAGATCCTGTGCACACTGTAGCCACAACTCCCAAAGTAGGGGTTTTCACCCCATTCATCCAAAGAATTCAGCATTGCTTTTTAAGTATATGTCCGCTAAGTAGTTGAGTGGCAAGCATTCCAATGGACATACTGTATGAGCAATGGAAGAATAAATAATCTTGGTACTCTTTCTTTGAAACTACCTAGCCTCTAAGCTCAAATATAGGTTCCAGCTCTCAGTCTCACTTCCAGTGGGCATCCACCGAAAGCTTACTTTCCTTGCTTTCATGAGATTTTAGTTTACCAAATAATTTGGTCATCCTTTTAGGAAATTGAAGATTTTCAGAATTCAATTGCATAGTGCAAAATATTGCATCCTTTTAATTTGGCGTCTGTTTTGCAGGTCAACAATATTTCCAATGCTACTATTCAGAACATGGATGATTTGTCTAAAATATTTTCTGAATTTATCCAAAAATCCTCTCAGCCTGTATGCATGTCTTGGCTGAGAAACGAACTGTTGATGGAAAATAATGATTCTAGTAAGGTACTTCTAGGAATAAATTTTATCTTCTAAATGTGTTTTTTTAATCATTTTCTTGTAGCTTTACTAGTTAACACCCTTGCCTCTTCTCTTCCTGAATGTCTACAGGCATTTCTTTCTTTGATGTCTGAAAAATTTAAAGCAGAAGATAACATTTTGCCAGGAATTAAGAAGTCTGGCAAGCAAGAGCTGTATGCTGAATTGATGCACTTTCTTAGTTTTGGTGCTCGCAGGTATTTTGTTTCTTACTCTTCCATCACATTTGCGAATGAAAATGTGATATCTAGGCTATTCTCTATAGTCAAAGGGAAATCAGAATTTTACTTTGGTATTCTAATTCTTGCTTACTTGGTAGGGCTTCAATACCGTAAGCGTGTTTAATTTGTGGTCAGAATATTTATGTTATGCACAACAACATTTTCATTAAAAGAAACAAATGAAATGCACGATCTTATAAACATTATTTATAAGATATAAACGACTGATTATCGGTTACCTATTTAGTATGAAAAACAAGAAACATGGGTAAATCTAATGAAATATTTTACCAAAAAAGAAGATCAACTTTTTTGTGACTTATTATTATTATTATTATTTAGGAAACATACACCAATTCATTCATTATTGAAATAGATTACAAAAGAATATCCTATCAGAGTATAATTACAAAAAAAAAAAAAACACCTCACTGAGAAAAGAGGGTAGATAAGCTGTAATTACAAAATGGAGGAGATAAATTACTCCAAGATAAAAGCTAAAAATGATGTAGAATCAATAAAAGTAATGATGCGTTGGTGCTTATTTGAGAAAATTCAAGTATTTCTTTCCATCCATAATTTCCAAAAAAGTCTGTAATGAAGTTGCACCATAGAATCTCTTTCTCCTTTTAAACAGATGTCTGGGGAGGGATAAATGGAGAGTGAAGATAGCCTTTGGTCTTGTAATAAACCAGTGAAAAGATTCTTGTAGAAATATCCAAAAAGAGGAGGTAGGAGAGCAAAATACGAATCTGTCTCATAGTTCTTCATGCAAAGGTGACAGAAACTTGGTGAGATAGCTAGCCAAGGAGATCTTCGTTGGAGCTATTCACATGTATTAATGCAAGCATGGCTTAGCTCCCAAATAAAGAACATCACCTTTTTGGGATTATTACCATTTGGAAGATTTTGAGTAAATGTGAGTCTCTTAGTTAATGAGCTAGAAGGAAAGAGGTCGTGCTCTCCAAAGACCAAAAACCAAAAGTCATCCATTAGTTGTAACAAAGGCCGGAAGAAGATGGGAAAGCGAGGTTGATTACCAAATTTCCACCTCATTAAGATTTCTTATGAATAAATTCCATAATCTTGTAACCGGATTCCATACATCAACAATGGCAGCCTCCTTTTCCAGTGTAAGATGATAAAGAATACGATATTTTTGTTAAAGATTTTGGTTCCCCAACCAGAAATCCTTTCAGGATACAGTTCCCTTGCCAACTCTAAGTGCAGTATGATTATAAATATGATGCCTCAAATTTTCAACAGGCTTCCAGGGCCTTATAATGAAGACATAGACTTTGCTCCCAGCTTGTAGTTGAACTGTTGGTCAACAATGAAATATTTTTATGATGAATATAAAAAAAAAAAAAAAAATCCCAATCCTCTTCCTCAATGGAAGCTTGAATAGTAGACCATTTGAGCAGGTGGCATCATTTTTTCATTCCTATTATTATCCACAATTCTAAAAAGAGGAGATGGAAAAGTTGGTGAGGGAGATATTGGATGGGATTATGCAACAAAGCATCGGTTCTTTCTCTAAGCCTTGTTCTACTTACTGGAAAAAGGGATGGCAGGGTCTTGTATGGACTATTGTGCTTTAAACCAATCATATTACCTAATAAATTTCCAGTTCTGATCATGGAGGTGTGACTGGATAAATTGTATGGAGTGATTGTATTCTTGAAGGTGAACCAAGTCAAGATACTACCAGATCTAGCTAAAGGTAGGCGATGTGCATAAAATGGTTTTCAACACATGAAGGTCAGCAAGTTCTTAGTAATGCCATTGCAACACGCTTCTACCTTCCCGTTCATTATGAATGATGTGTTGTGGCCATTTCTACAAACCTTTTCTTTGGTTTACTTTGATGATTTTTGTGTACAGTGTTACCATTCAGGACCTCAAGGTTCACCTAACAGTTGTGTCAAAGGCGTGAGGGGAGCAAAGAATTGTTGCCAATACAAAGAAGTGTTAGTTCAGACTACCACAGATTGAATACTTGCACCATATTGTTTCTTCAAATTGGTGGCTGCTGGCCCTTCCAAGATCACTGCCATGAAAGAGTGGGCTATTCTAAGGAACGTTAGAGAGTTAAAGGGGATTTTTGTACTTTCAGCTACTGCTTTAGGACTCATCCCTTAACTCAACTACTGAAGAAGGGAAACCTTGTTTGGAGTGGTGGCCAGTAAATTGTTTTTTAGAACTGAAAGATACCATGGTTATGGTGCCTGTACTTGGTGGGTTTCCATATTTCTTTATACTATTTGTGCTAGAATGCTTTACATGTGGGCATTGTTGCTTTGCTAAGGCTTTGCTACATCAAATGGTAGCTTTTTTAAAGGTTATGGAAGTCCAAAAGTCCAAGAAAAATAGATATATTGGTTTGGCTTGTCTTTGCGGAGAGTTTAAACATAGTCAATAAGAGAACAGAAAATCTCTCTTTTGGACATTGAGTTTTTATTGTTGTTTGCTTGGGAGATGGTCATTTCTTTTCCATTGCTCATTCAATACAGAACATGAGGAGGCCATGCTTCATTGTTTCAGAAATTTGTGAGTTCTTAATTTGAATGCCGAAAACGATATTTACAATATTCTTTGTGGTCACAGGTTGAATGTTTTGGACATTGAAGTCTTGGTTTGGGGTTTATGGCTAGAAAGAAATCAACATGTTTTTGAATGTAAACATATAGTTCAAAAGGAAGATACAAGAGAGGGTAATCAGATAGTTGAGAGGAAATATTTGATCCATCAGATCTCATGCTTCCTCATAATGTTTTCTTTCCCAAGATCTTAGGTATTATTCTTTAGAAATTATCTTCCAGTTGGAAAGATTAATTGAGTTGGAGTTTTAACTGAAATATATACTGTGGCTCTTCGATGGAGGGATTTTTATTTTTTTTTATTTTTTTTAAAATTTTGTTTTCTGTTTTATTTTGTGTGTACGTGTTTTCTGGGGTGTTTCCAAGTTGAGGATTTTGGTTGTAGCTTATGATTAACCTTCAACTTCTCAATTGTTCAATGAAAGGTTCTCTTTCTTCTCTAGAAATAACTGTTTGGAGCCAGCTGGTCCATCAAATAAAAATTGGCAGGGAATATAATCGACTTAAGTAGACTAAATTGGAAACTAATGTCGTGCGAAAGTTTCCTTGCATGTTTCTTTAAAGCTTATTTGTTTCCGTCTCTCTGTCGTCTGGAAATTGTTCTCAGCTTAGGATATGATGGTTGTTATGTCACATGTGTAGTTAGTAGTTACTAGTTCTCTTATGTGTTTATTACTTGTATTACGTGCCATCTTTAAAGCCTAACAGGTGCAGCTTTGCTTGTAAATTGAACTTTTCATTTGTGGAGATTTTTGCACATTACTTTAAGGGAATGACTTATTATTTGTTTTTTAAAATATTGAAGGGATGATTGCAGATATAGCAATTAGACCAAAAGTGTTAACACATATAACACAATACAAAATAAATTGCAAATAGAGCAAAATTTAGATCTAGGTCTCATGGTTTATCAATGATATACCATATCGCTAATAGGAGTCTATCACGATAGACCATATCAATCACTAATAGAAGTCTATTAGCGATATACTCTATCACTGATAGATTTTGCTATATTTGCATTTATTTTAAAATGTTGCTACACACTTAATTATTAGAGCTAAAAGTGCTATCCATTGTAATTACCCAACATTTTAACGAGGGCTTAGACTTGATCCATTTAATTCTTCTATAACTTGTCATTTAACCTAAGAAGCATGGGTGAAAACACAAATGTAACATGTTGCTAAAAAAAGTAAGACATGGACACGTTGAGGACACTTTTTTTGTATTTGTTTTTACTTCCTCCCCTCTTTTTACATAGAATTTATACATATATTGCTATATTAATACTTATTTATAGATAAAACGTATAAATTTAACATAAAATGAAAATATAATTCATTAAAGACATGGAAATCAATTTACGATATTTAAAAACTTAAAAAGATATGATGGATTAACTTGAGTATAACTAGAAGAAGATGTCATTCTACTACTTTAAGAATAGGGCTTAAGTCTATAAGCGTGTTGCTATTTTCCCCTTATTTTTTATGTTAATTTTTTTCCAGTGCCCTGTCCAAGCTGTTTTCGAAATTAGAAAAAAGAACATTTAATTCAGTTGAGATCTGAGGTTCACTAAATTTCAATTTTTAAATTTCTTAAATTATATTTAATTTTCAGTTTGATCTATGTTAGATCTAAGATTTAAGTTGTTTGTTATTTTTAAACTTTTAATGTTTTGTGAATTTCTCTTTTTAATATTGTTTTCAATTGTAAGTTAGTAGTATTAATTAGGTTCATATCCTTGTCTTGTATAAGGGGTGAGCTACCATGAATTTTATGTATCACCAATTTTTTTCCTACTTCAATAAGAAGTTTGAATTTTACTCTCATTTTCATTTTTCTTCTCTTTGTTTAACAAACACTGAGATATTGATTTGCTTCTGTAGCATTTATTTTTTCCGTCAATTTCATTTTCTCAAAGTAGCATCACAACTACCTTGATTTTTGCAACAAATTCAAACATGTTTTTTACCGTGTCGGACACGTGTTGGAGCATGTCTAGACAAATAGGTATCTGACATGTGTTTGTGCTACCTAGCTTATAACGTGACCATTTTGGGATTGTTTTTTTAACAGGGATTTTTGCTGTTATGACCATAGCCTGTATGTCAAGCATGGGATTTCAATATTAGAAGATTTGCTGATAACCTTCGCTGATGGGATTGCAAGTATGTATCTAGAATTTATTTCTGTTGACAGCAGTTTCTTTGATGAAGTGGATAATATTGGCTTGGCATTGTGTACCCTATCGACACGTGCACTCCAAAGACTGCGTAACGAGGTACTATTTTTTTAACTTTTTGCCTGTAGTTAATGAGGTTGATGGATCCTTATAGCTTCTTTAATTTATTATTTTATGACAAATTTGGGAACTCCAAGTTTTATTTTTCTTACATTTTAGAGCCAAATAGTGAATCTTATTTTCCCATCTATTGTCATTTTGGAAAAAAGAAATAAGAATACTTCACAGTCTTGTGTTTGATCATTTTGTTCCTGCATAAAATTTTACTCTAGCTTTATTAATGTCTGCAATTTCACTTTTCAATGTTATTCTGCTTTGAAGATCTATGAAGAAAATCTACTGGAACACAATAGTTCCCCCCTTTAGTTGGAGGAAAAGTTTTGGGAGCTTAGCCTTGCAATGGACATTACTTATTTGCCTATATTTTTTAAATTCCCTTGTGGAAGTCTCTAGGTGATTTGGGGACTGGTTGATTTTTTTGCATAGGAGAGGGAGGACGTGTTACAATAATATGAGTGGTATTGGTTAAAATACGAAAGAAATACGTTTGTCAGATTAAAACTGATGGTAAACAGAAAAGGATGATTTCAATTGTTCAAGATTGCATTGTATAGTTTTGTAGCAGGAATAGACTGCTCTAGTTTAACATTTTCTTTTGCAAAATTATTTGCATACATTGAATAAAACTTAAAGGGTGAATCTTGTTGATAGGTGGCTATGAACCAATGGTTGTATCAAAACATCGAGGCAATAGTATCGATGTATGAAGACCGATTTGATCTATGCACTCTTAGTAGTCAACAGATTGACCTACCAGGCAATAGACAGGCCAATATTGATAATTGGTGGATGAAACATATCCTCAGAAGAAGAGAAACTTTGTCTTCTCAGTTATATTATGTTGTGATATGCTCCTTTGCCATGCCTGTAAAGCGGACCAAGGAGTTGAGAGCGTTAAGGGGATGGTACGTTCTTTCAATATAATCCGTATAATTCTCTAATTTTCATGCATACTTCTGAAATCCAATTTTGAGGTGGACAGTCACTTTTCTGGTTACAGTTTCTGAAATAGCTTTAGTAGGAGCAATTTGATTGACGTTGATATAACAGGGATTAAATATCAATATTGTTGTTTTAATATTAATGTAACATGATAATTGAACTAACAACTAATAATTGAAGTTTGTTGGGATCACCTGACGGAGTACGGAAGGAGTTATATTAGTGGGAGTGAATGGTAAGATGGAGTAGTGTTATGGGTGCAAGGAAAACTGAATAACTGAGGCCCTGTTTGATAACTCCTTTGTGTTTGGTTTTTGTTTTGAAATTAAGCAAATTTCTTCATTTGTTATCAATCTTTTACCAATAGTTTAAAAAATCAAGCCAAAATTTGAAAACTAACAAAAGTAGCTTTTAAACATTTGTTTTTGTTTTTGAAATTTGACTAAGAATTCAACCGTCGTATTTAGGAAATATGCAAATCATTATAAGAAATAGAGAGGGAATAGGCTTAACTTTCAAAAATATAAAATAAAAAAAACGAAATGGTTATCAAATGGAGTCTGAAAATATCCCTTAAACTGACTGAAACTATTTATCAGTCCAGGTTGAAAACGATCGATTTGGTGGTTTTTGTTTGAAAATGAAAAAAAAAAACCCCAAAGAACTTCAGTCGCATTTGGGTTTAGCTTAGCAAAAGAACAAACCGGATAAAGCAAGCTGAAGGATATTCACACACACATACTAAAATTCAAGAGTTATATCAAATAACATGGTCTAGTTGGCGTGAAATTGGAACTAGTATCCACCATGCCACGAGTTCCCAATTTGTGAGTGCCTGCTTAGCAAAACAGTGAACCACCAGACCTTAGTTGGTTCGAGCTTCGAGATGGTTCTGTTATATACCTATAGTGGTTCAGTTAGGTTCCATGTATTTCTTAATAAATTTGGCATTTCGGTTTCATGTGTCCAAATTGATTACAACCCCAAGTAGTGTTCTGAAGGGGAGGTAGTTGGAGTTGGGAGGTACCTGGCGTTTCGTGGGCCTGTACGGCTCAGAATAATATAATCTTGAGAGGATTTCAAGTGATGTGCAGTCTCTCATAACTCATAAGGTTCCATGTTTCTCTTAGGCATTAGTGGTGAAGGGATTTTTATTTATTTATTTTAAGCTAAAAAAAAAAATCTTGGGTCTCATTATACTTGAATGAAGCTTATTTTCATAGTTTGGATCATTTTCTTGTGGACTTTATTTTCTGTACGCTCCTGTGTTCTTGAGAAAATTGTTATTTCATTCTTTTCTCAAGGAAAGTTCAATTATTCATTAGAAAAAATCTACTTTGGTCCATACGTATTCTCTCTCTTACTTTTTCTTCGGTACAATGACTTGCCAAAGGATGAAGAGTCATCTCATTAGTATTTGCAAATGGTGTTTTTTTTCCATAAAGATATATTCGTCTTCGGTGGCTTAATTTAACAGAATCTTAATTTTATGAGTACTGCAGGAGGTATTACTTCAGCCTGTTGATTGAATTATCCGACATTACGATGCCGTTGATAAGAGTAGTAATCGATAAAATCAGTAGTGGAATATCGTTCTTTCTAGTCTGTCTGATTGGAAGATCTTTGGGCCTCATCTATACAGGAATCAGGCAGTCACTAAGGTGGAAATGAAGGTTTGATAGTTCTGATTTCTATTTGGTTGTTTTACCATTATTTTTGCATCCTGATTTTTTTTTAAACAATAATTGTATCAACTTGAAATTTGGTTTAGAATTTATCAATTGCAATCTGAGAGAAGAATGTAGTACATTTTTGCTTCTTATCACATGAATTCTAATGAAAATCCATATAGCAGATTGAACATGTGATTTTTTAAATCTTTGAAGGTTGGATTGCATTCATCCTTTTTTCCCCCGGAGAAAAATTGCAAATACCCATTAGAATTTTTTGAATTGATAAAATTCCAATAGTGCTACCATGTGCCAAGCTGAGAGCACCGAGTTCCGATACGATTGAACAACAGCTTCCATATTTAGCTTAAGATTACCCTATAGTTTAGAAATAATTAAAAAAGTCTTTGTTATTTTGATAGTTTGAATTTCATCGTTGGATAAAATTCCATAGATAGTCCATGTGATTTCTATCTATGGTTTGATATGCTCTGAAATCAGTCTTTGTGGTTTGATAAGATCCTCATAAATAATCTCTAATTTTTAAATTTTTGTAATAATTTGATCCCTATCTGAAAATTGTTACTATAATTTAATGGGTTTTCTTACATATGTATATGGAAAATTTTCGTAGGTAGAAAAAATGTTAACTATTTACAAAAATAATAAAAAAAAAAAAAACCACTTATAGAAGTTAAAATGATTAAATTTTACTATTTTGTATAAATAATTTTCCATATTTTTTTATTTTTAAAAATACCCTATGTATATCAATTATTTGATCAAGGACCAGATGTGTTTATAAACTACAAATATTAAATTGCATGATAATATTGACACAAAATTTTAATAGGATTTTTCATGGTAGGAATTAAATGATACAAAATTTTAAAATATATATACTAATGTAAAATTTTAAATTACATGGACTAAATTGTTAAAATTTAAAATTAAAAATTCAAAAAGACTGAAATATATCTTAGCTTAAAATTTAATTTGCAAGTGTCCAACAGTAGGAATGCAAGTGACTTGGTTCGATTGGATTTCTAAAATAAGTTAAAACCTAAGCTGACTAATTAAGGATATATCAACCCTGACCAAGCTATTGATTTAAGTATTAGGTGGTCAGAGTGGTTTAACACGAACTAGTTGAGCTATACACATGTCGGGCAGGATCTAGGCATTAGGATTTTTTCCCCTTAAATCACAAGAACCAAATAAAAAATATCATATCATTAACTTACAAATAACAAATGAATCACTTCATTAATCAAATAGACGATTAATGATATTTGAAATAATCAGTCTCAACCAAAATTTTAATTTAAATGGGTATGTTATCCCCTTTTATCCATTCTCATAAGCGATCACTAGGCAAATTTCAGATGTTAAGAACCTTAACCCTTGTTATTGCAAGCAAAAAACACAATTTAAGTTTAGATAGGTATATTCCTGGCATTTTGTCCTCGAAACGAAGAATAGAAAGATTGCTTTTTGCTCGCTTATTACACCACTAAATCTTTGATTAGAAACAGAATCATCATGTGGCCGTGGCTTTCCTTCTTTTACCTTTTTCTTTGGGTGCTCTCATTTTGTTCAGAATCCAAATACATCTTCATATCAGCTAATCAAAAGGGGATCATAGAGATTAACTGAGAAGTAACCCATTGCCTAAAGAGAACGTTGATTGCGATCTTCATGTACAAGAGTTTGAAGTGTTTTTCAGCTACTGATTCTTTGAACGGCTTGTCCCACCTTATAAATTCCATGAATTATCTAAAACTTGAAAAAGCAAGACCAAGGAGGGCGAGCCACTTAAAATGTGGCCTGAGTTTAATCATCGGTTGGCTTTAGCAGCAGCTGCAGATGCTGCCTCATCCAATCCCATATTTTGTAACTCTTTCAAGAAACCATTGAAATCGGTGTCGCTGATCTTATATGGGCTGTGGAGCGGTCCGGGAAATGAACCATTAGATACTTCTTCCCTGTATTCTGATAAAGCTTTGTTGATGACATCTCCAATTTGAGCAAATTGCTTACAGAATTTCGGGGTCACCTGTAAGGGCATGTGCAATCCAGGAGTCAAAACGCCTTAAAACAAACACAGAAACTTAGACGAAATGAAGGTGCATCCTGATGGTGACCTTAGCATGATGCGGATGTTGAAGCATGCCGAGCAGATCATGGTAAACTAGCACCTGAGTTGAAGAAATTAATTAGTCCAACTGCAGAGGATATGCGACACTATGGTTGTTGTCAAGTAATCAAAAACAAGGTGAGCAACATAACGAAACAACCTTATCAAACAAGTATCAATAAAACTAACATTTCTGTTTAAGAGAAGAAGAAAATGAAAAACCAACAAGTTGCCTGAAATATTTAATAAATCATAAATCCTTCCTCTTTATTGAGTGAAATGCAAGGTCCATTTTCTCCTTCATAAGCTCCTTCCAATATGCGAGAGCAGCATTCGAACCCAAATATTAACAAATTGCTATTTCACCTCCATGACTTGTTAGCAAGTGTACTGTTTACCAGTAGAAATATTTCGCTACTCTTGAATATGTCTTCTATGTTCTGATGCGTCCACTCTCTTTAGGGAATCTCAAAACAATTTAAACAGTTACAGTCCATTCTGTTCCAATTTCATTGTGCTAGAATTGAAGAACCATAAAAGAGGTCATTTTCGAATACCAAAAAAGGACAATCTTTGATGCTTCTCTCATTGGGAACTTGGGAGAGAACCTCCAATTCCTGAACTCGGGTAAAGAAATAGTTTGAAGGTATAATTATATGCTAGATCAAACAAAGAGAAACAAACAAAAAGCTCAAGGAAAGGAAATATGGTTGGCAGTTATGTGTGTGTGTGTGTGTGTATGTACAGATGGCATATATGAGGATATCTGTGCAATCAACTAACTTGTCCACTACAGAACGGCCCTGCTCCAATGCCCATGGTGGGTATACGGAGAGCAGATGTAGCTGCAGCTGCAACTTCTGGAGGAACACATTCTAGAACGACAGCGAAACACCCAGCTTCTTGTAGAGAGATTGCAGTTTCCACCACCTGCAAAGATGCACTGTTCAGCATAAAAGGTAAAACGAACATGATAAGCTATGCAACATAACAACAGAAATGGTGTCCCCCGAAACAGCTGCAAACAGTAAACTAAGAGGAAGAGACCAGTAGAGGAGTGGGGGTGACCTTAACAGCACTGGCGATATTCTTCCCTTGAGGTCTAAATCCTCCAAGAACACTAATGGCTTGTGGAGTAAGTCCAACGTGCCCCATTACCGCAATTCCTGCTTCAACTATAGCTCTTGCTGCTGTTATTCTAGAATGTGCACCCCCTTCCAATTTTATCGCATCCATTCCCCCTTCCTTCAGAACTCTTACTGCCGTATCAACAGCCTGTCAATAATAGCAACACGGTCTGAATCATTTTAAAAATTTGAGGTGATCGTCAAGTGGGAAGGAATTGATTTGTTCAAGGTTTTGACATCCTAAAAAGCAAGGTTGCTCACACGATTCAATTACATCCACCATCCCCACTCGAGTTTCCCATCAAAGATTAATTCTTATGTTCCTAAACTAGCTTTTTTCTGAGCTATCAAAAAAAATTATTCCACAAGATTAGTTCGTTCATGTTTATGTTTTTTCCCCTTTAATAATTAATATGGGAATCAACTTTATTGATGATATGAAATTACAAAGAAAAGGGTCAAAAGCCCACTTTCAGCCCACTTTCTAATGAAAAAGTGGAGCATTTACACCAAGTGATGGTCGTGAAAACAATAGCAACAAAAAACCAGTCAGGTAAGTTCAGGCTGTTTATGCATTTTGAGACAAAGATGAACTAAGTTACTAAGAAACTAAATGAAACATATTTTGATATGAATTTAAGATTCCCATTTTCAGTCATTTAGATAACTCCATCAACTAGTAAAAGTAGACATTCTCACAAGAGTTTGGAATTGGTTTTATGGTTTACATTTTTAGTATGGAAACAAATGAATCCCTTAGATTCCTATAAAGCCCATTCAAACATCAAGTTTTTTCTTGTACGGATGACCCATTCTCAGCCCCCATCCCAAAAAATGAAATCATTTTGTGTAGTACAACGTTTTATACAATATCACATTAAGGCTGGAAGGTCATACATAGTAGCCCTAAAGCGATGATCATGTTTATCACGATTTCATTTTTCTTCACTCTACACTAATATTCATGGATTATCAGTACAAAAATCTAAAAAAAAAAAAAAGAAAACAGACTTTCTCTAACTTGATATGAATAAAACCAGACGGCTGTCATTTCATCAAACACCTAAAAGGCAAAAGGGAAAAAACCTGTACAGAGCTGGATTCATAAGTACCAAAAGGCAAATCACCGACCAAAAGTGGCCTCCTAGCCCCACGAGCCACAGCCCTACAATGAACAAGCATTTCATCCAAGCTAATAGGCAACGTAGTGTCGTAGCCGTGCACTACCATGGCAGCCGAATCGCCAACCAAAGCAATATCAATGCCGGCCATGTCCAAATGGACTCCAGAGGGATAATCATAAGCAGTGACCATGGTGATCGGTTCACCTTTCTTGTACTTTTGCCTGAGATTGGTGAGAGTGACTCTGTGGTTCGGAGTCTGCGACGTGGGGCCGCCGTAGACGGCGTTTTCAGGGACATTGCTCATGTTACGAAGCGTTTTGAGGAGTGGTCGCGTTCTGGTTCTAGATGCAGCCTTGGAGAAGAGGTTGAAGATCGCCATTGATGGAAGGAAACAAGGAAATAATACGAAATAGGGCTTTTCCTTAGAATTGGCGCTTCACAATCTGTTGCTTACTCCAATTAGTTTCAGGTTTACAACTGATGGAAACTCTGACGCTGCTGACACGTGGCAACTTCACGCAAATCTTCTTTATTTTTTTTAGCATTACAACTTTCTAAATTTGTTTTATTTTCATGAACTTCCTAATCATTTTTGGTAGATAGTAAACACTCTTTCTATTTTTATAGAAGATTTAAAAAATCAAACTAAATTTTGTAAACTAAAAAAATAGTTTTTAAAAATTTATCTTTGTTTTTTAAATTTAGCTAAATATTCAACCATTATACTTAAAAAAAATATATAAATCAAGAATTGAGATGGAAATAGATTTTAATTTTCAAAATTATCAATCTTCAAAGATAGAGAGAAAAAGTTGTTCCAGAAAAGTTATGTGAGTTTTTCTTGTGAGAAAACTCTCAATCTTCTTCCTCCACCTTAAGACTTTTCCTCTTAACCAAAATAGTCGGAGTCCACCGCTCCTAGGTTCTCACCCTGAGAATATCGAGGACTCCATTGTGGTTGTGTCCAGGTTTTTGTTTGAGGTTATTTTGAAGAAAGTCTTCAAAAAGGTTCGTATTCGTTCGAGGAAGGATTCGTAAAGAAAAAGGTCTTCAAAGGTGAAATTCTTGAAATCCTTTTTCTTGAATAGCATGTTGTAATTTAATTTAAATGCATATTTATTTGTATGTTTACTGTAAATTCTGTATTTGATAATTAATGAAATTTGGTCGATTGCTTCTACTCAAGGTTCACCTTATACGAGTTCCTTCAGTAGCTAGGTAGGCTACTATTTACTAATATACCAAATATTAGGTAAGTCATTGATGCACACTATTGGTAGATCAGTGATATACCTACTCTAAATTACATTAAGGATGTGTCAATGATGAAGTGTTTTAATAGTGTAATAATATTCACTCAAAATACTCTTATAAAAGAAATGTAGGCTCCTTATTAGGAATATTTTGGGATAATCTAGTGGAATATTAGTAGGGAGGATAGAAGCGGCATATGAGTAATTAGACAGTAAGTTTGTTATGAATTTTAGTTGGGAGAGGAGTTAGAGAAAGGTGTTAAGAATTTAGTAAGAAATTTCCTTATTAGGAATTAAGGGAGAGACTAGCTCTATCGAAAGACTAAGGTTTATCTTGTTCCCTAGTTTATGAGTTTATAGCATATTTAATTACATTTTTCTATATTTGTATAATTGAATTATTTTTGAGTTTATTCGGTATTCTTGAGTATTTTTGTTATTAGGAGGGATCTTAACAAATTGGTATCAGAGTTGTTCATCCTGTAACATCAATTTTAGAAATGAATCGTGATCGGTTGATTAAAGTATTATTAGACATGCAGAGAGAAATGAATGCAATACAACAAAGGATCAAGAAGTCTCAGCAAAGAGACAGAGAAAGAGAAGAGAGAAGACTAACAACCATCAAAGAAGATAAGGAAAACCTTGTTCGAAAACTATCCAGACGAGTTCGAAGAGTGGCTGAGACGAATATTCTACCCGAGGCACCTCCAGAAAAATGAGAGGGAATGGATTGATCAGGTAAATGGGAAAGAAGAAGGAGAAATCTATGGTGAAAACAGGGGTGGAACAAGAATGGCGTGAAAGGAAGGAGAACATTACAACAAACTTGTGTTCGGAGAGGTGAAGAAGTGTGCGGAAGAAGAGGCATGAGAAAAGGAGATACCCAACAGACAAATAGCCAGAAAACCGAGAACGCTGGCAGAAGAAGAAGCGGCGAATGACAGATCAAGCGAAAATGAAAATTTGAGGAAGGGGTCATTGGAAATGGCGTGAAGGGGTGGTGGAGAGCCTGGAGAACAACGACCATGCAAGAGATATCAAGGGAGAACATTACCGAAGGCGATGTCATGGATGGCCAACGATCACTGTTAGCATTAGGGCTTCAATCAAACCAAGTATTTTGATGATAACAAACTCAGAGTTTTTGTACTAACATTTTTCTCGGAAATACGATTCGAATGCAATTTGAATCACTCAAATCGGAGTTCAAACGAGAAAGTTATAAGCAAAAGAAGATTGGAGAGGAAATCCAATGTGGCAGTGACACGTGGCACTTTGCTGATGTGGCGGCTGGCGTGGCACACAAACAGTCAATTTTGATGATGTGGCAGCTGACGTGGCGGATGACATGTCGCTCCAACCTGTCACTTTTTTGCTGACATGGCAGTGACGTGGCGACCATGGACGAATAAAATAATGACAAGTGACAGCTGATATTAAAAAAAAAGAAAAGAAGGAGAAATTGTTAATTGACGCACGGATCAATAGTATGGCGACACGTGGTGCGATTTAAGATTTTTCAACCTTTTCAAATTTGATTTCCTTCCTAAATTGTCATCCTTCAAATCCTTTTTTATTCTCCAAATCTCAATAATTCCAATTTTTCACTTCCTCTCTTAATTACAAATCCTTTCCTTTTCAATTTCTCTCTTAATTATAAATCCTTTCCTTTTATATTTTTATTCAATCTCCACCCTTCATTTGCAATCATATCCAATGGCCAAAATTTATCCCCCTCGCCAATAAATTCAACTTGATTTTACTCTTCATTGACACACCAAAAGCTATCAAGTCTTAAGCTCTCAATTCTCTCAACTCTCAAATTCTTGTCCTCCTTGCTCCTAAATTGGCCTAGAGTTATTTTTGTGAGTTTTTTTTTGAGTGCCCAACTTGTGTATTTAGTCTTCAAGAGGTAATATTGTGAGGTTTTCTTTTAATTTCTGGGAATTGTATTAAGGTGTGGGTACATCTTGGGTTGTGAGAAAAAGAAATTGGTTTGATCCTGAACCAGTAAAAAGGATCTTGGGTTTCTCTTTAGCCTAAGAAAAAGAGGGTCGTGTGTCGGTTTGGTCCTCACCTGCAAGAGGATCACTTAGTGAAATACCCAAGAAGGAGTCTTGGAAAGTGGAGTAGGCAATTTGCCGAAATACTATAATTCTCGGTTTTTTCTCTTCCTCTCTCTTTTATTTTCGGTTTTCAATTTTTTGCTTCTTATCTTAGTTATTTTTTAATCTTTCCTAATTGCATGATTTAATTTTTAGTGTGTTATTTAAATTTATCCTTGATCAAATTGTCTTTAAATTTGAAGTTATCATAGCTTGCATGATTTAAGTTTTGTCTTGCATAAATTTTCTTTAATCAAATTAGTGGGTTAACTTTATTGAGCATTGTTTGAAGATAAAATTATTTTTAAAAATTGGTAGTCAACCCTATTCACCCCTTCTAGCGTTACCTTTAGATCCTACAATCACAAGTTAGAGAAGACGAGGTGGCAAGTGAACGAAGAACAGTCCGATGGAAACACGGTCGGAAAAGAGGAGAGAAGAACCGAAAGAAGAAGAGAAGAAGGAATTGATCGCTTGGGACCATGAGCAGCGGAGAAGGATGATCTTGTACGTCCTGGAAATTGCAAGAGGGGAGCTACCATGGATGGTGAAGAAGGGGAAAAGGTGAATTGCATGAAGATGAGGGAAAACACGTTGCTGCCCACGTGAAGAATCAGAAAGTGGAGTCGGTTGGAAAAAAAGTAGATTTAATTATCATGGGAATGATGGGCCTAAATTGCATGAAGAAGCCCAATTGGTTTTTTACAAGCCGGCATATGATTTTTTAAACTTTTTTCCTGTTGTTAAAGTGGAGCAATAGACCAAACATGTGTAAAAATCTGAGAAAGAAATAAAGTAGAAAGTGAGCTTATTATGTTGTTTCTCTTATAAATGAAAACTGACTGCTAATTAAAAGTGAGTTGGTGGGTGATTTTGGACAACAAATTAGTTGTGGGCCTAGCCCATTAGAGAAGAGAAACTTCAATTTTAAACACAAATGCAGATGACATGAAGATGGGCCCGTTCATGTGTATAATGAGAAGAAAGATGATTATGGAAAATTTTGTGTTGTTGAACTGTTTTGTGGGCTGAAGTCAAGGAAATTAATGAAAGCCCATTTTGTTTCTAAAACTAGGATAAAAAGCAGAAGGGAATATGAGCTTCAATTGACTTAATCCAGCACAAATCATCAGCCAAGCAAATCGATGCCAAGGACTAGAAAAAGTGGCAGCAACACTTATGATTTAATTAAGGGATTGGATTTGCATGAAAAGACCCAATCAATTTCTAATGGACAGCCTAGTTTAAATAAGGAAAGTGAGTTCTTAAGGGAAAATGAGTTGTGGGCCAGATGGGAGAGGCTGAAAACATGGAAAGGTAGCCATTTGAAGATTTATGAAGAAAAAAGGGAGCTTAATGGGCTTGAATTTACTAAATTCAATGAGGCCCATTGGTTAGAGTGACAGAAAAGGAGCTTAATTATGGGTTGGAGTCGTTTAAAGCTCAATGCCATTTTCAAAGAAGATAAAGGTGTATGAGCTCAAAAGATTGACTTGAGTTTGGAACAATCAATTGGTTATAGGCCTAGCCCATTAGGGAACATTTTCCAATTTAAACACCATTTCCAAGGGTTGCAGATAGGCTCGAGGAAATATTTCAGAGTCCTTGATTCCTTGATGGGTAGAATCCAAGGGAATTACTTGAAACCCAAATGTTCTCCAAAGCTAAAGAGGATGGGGCTGGGATCACAGGCCCATTTATCTCCTTCTAATCGACAGAAACAATGATCATTAGGAGGAGGGACAATGACATGTGAAAAGCTGGGAAGGAAGGATGGTAAGCGATTAGGGTTGGATGGGGTTGAGCTAAGGATTGGGCCAACCCAAGAAGGGCCTCAATATATGATTTCTATAATAAATGGACAATGGATCTTGAAGATTGATTTTGGACAAGTTAACCATGGGCATAATCCATTAGGAAAAAAAATGGGGCTGCTGGGAGAATATGGGAGGGAGGGAGGGAGAGAGGGAGAGATCTAATTAAGGTGTCTTCGAAGGGCGGAGTATTCTTAGGCTCCTTATTAGGAATATTTTGGGATAATCTAGTGGAATATTAGTAGAAAGAATAGAAGGGGCATATGAGTAATTAGAAAGTAAATTTGTTATGAATTTTAGTTATAAGTAGGGGGAGAGGGGTTAGAGAAAGGTGTGAAGAATTTAGTAAGGAATTTCCTTATTGGAAATTAAAGGAGAGACTAGCTCTCTCGAAAGACTAGGGCTTATCTTGTTACATAATTTATAAGTTTATAGCATATTTCATTATATTTTCCTCTATTTCTATAATTGAACTGTTCTTGAGTTTATTCAGTATTTTGAGTATTGTTCTTATTAGAAGGGATCCTAATAGTTCATTCAAAATGTAATTTTAAATATAACATTAATATATCGAGAGTATATCTATATTCATTTAAAATTTATTTGAAATATAATATTAGTATATCAACAATATATAAATACTAATTAAAAATACAATTTCAAATATATTATTAATGTATCGATAATATATCATTAAGATGATTTCCTAACGAGTATGATGTACAAGATAATATACATTCTGAATATATCCTTCATTAATGAAGTATATTAAAAGTTTGAAACGCGTGTGTGTTTTCCTTTTCCTTGAGCGCCAACATGGTTTAAAGGGTTTAAGGACATTTTGGACATTTCATAACTTTTGTTTGAGATGGGGCCAAATTTTTTGCTCTATTTGCAAAGGAAAATCATAGACACACTTGCATTTTTAAATTTATTTTTGGTTAAGCCTGCCAACACCCCAAAATAAGTGGCTTGAAAATTTTAGAATTAAAAATAAAACAAACTTGAAAGTTTAGGGCCTAGAAATTAGGATTCAATTTTATGTATTCAAATTCAGAGTTTATGTGTTTGGTAGATAATGCATATTTTATTTCTGAAAGCGAGTTTTTAGATTATGTGATCTAAATTGTGCAAATTCTAAAAGCAACATTTGTATATTGATAGCTCTAAAAAAGAGCTAGTTTTCTATCCCTAATTCCAACTATTTTATATGATTCTTATGCATAATATACTTGTTTTATAGGTTAAATCATCTCGAGAGCAATGGAGTCACATGGAAGAAAAATACCCCAATGACAAAATGAAGCTTAAAAGCATCTCAATAAAAGGAGTCACCAAAATTACCAAAATGCCTCTCAATTAGAGCATCTGGTAGTAGGAACAGCGTCACAACCCCACCTCAACGCTTCAGTACAATGCTTGAAGACAGTAGCTTTGGAATAGGGTAGTGTCGCAACGCTACCTTATGGCATTGCAACACTACATAAAATGACGAAAAAATAAAAAAATGTACACGTGCGCCTCATGCAAGTCACAGTCGCAATACTGCGTCAACCTTGCCTCAACACTCGAGGTCTGATTTCGACAAGAGAGTTGTAACGCTCTCCTTAGCGTTGTAATGCTACGACCTGGATATAAAAGTCAAATTTCAATTTTTGCACGAAAGAGAGACAAAAATTCAGAGAAAATCCATAGCACATTAGGGAAATTCTGTCAAAATTTTATCAATCTTTCCATTCTTTTTATATTCCTTAATTCTTTCCTTGTAAATTAATTGGATTGAAGGAAGAATTCAGCACTATGCAAGGCTAAGTAAGTTCAATTTCTTGAGAATTTGTCAATTAGGTTATTTCTTGAGAATTCTATGAATTTATGCAATTCTTGGATTGATTCTTGCATTAAATCTTGAATAGAAATGAGTTGTGATGAATTGACGAATCAAACTCTTAATTTCTTGTTAGCAATTTGTACTAGGTTACTTTGCATAATAGTAGATTAGGTTGCAAACTTATGTTTTCTTACATTGAATGAAGACTTTTTCTAAGTTCTTGCATGTTTAATCTAGTTTAGAATCATCCAATTATTTGGTTTTAAAGAATAGGTTTTCCATCTTAAAGAACGTCACAACAAAAAACCCTTGAATCTAATGCAAACTAGGACAAAGAACATGATAATTACTTTCAAGGAAGTGTTTTAAACTAGTTTAGGATTAATTGGAATCCAATTTCTTGATTAACTACTTGGGCTATTAAGTATTGCTTGATATTGTGGGATTGTGTTAAATTCATATAATGTTTTGAATTCAATGATAGAACTATACCTATTGATTAAATTTTCCAATATTCTTTCCATAGAAATTACAAATATATGTTTGTGCTCTATTTTTTTGTGCTCCCAAACAATAAAAATTTTCAAATTGTTTTCTTTTCATTTCTTTTACAAACCAAAACCTCCCTTTTCCAATAATTAGTTATTGAATTGATTGTGCTCTATTTTTGTGGATCGGCCCATGCTTTCCACTTTTACTACCTTTTTAAGTATTAGTGGGAGGAACAAAATATTACAAATTTATTTGTTTTAGATTTGGGTTTATTGATGACATAAATCCGACCTAACATATATTTTCATTGTCCATATTTTGAATTTTAAAATTTAAAATGTAGAATTATATAAAATAAAGATAAAGATAGGGTAAAATATTTTTTTGGTCTCTAGTTTTTTAGTATAGTTTCTATTTGGTCATTAGGTTTTCAAATGTTACAGATTTGGCCATTAAGTATTGAGTTTTGTTTCAACTTGATCCCTTCAACCATTGACTTCAATTTCTAGTAATTAATTAAAAATAATTATGAAGTGAAATGATAAAAAATAGCGAAGCTTAATTAATCATAATTATTTTTATGATTTTTAATTTATTAACATAAATTAATACTAAAGATGGAAAATGAGTATTGTGAATAATCGAGTTTGAAAGTGTAAATCTCGAAACATAGGGACCAAATTGAAGCAAAACTCAAATGTCAAAGATAAAATTGTAATATTTTGAAACTTAAAGAGTAAATTGAAACAAAACTCAAAACTTAAGGATTAATTGTGTAACATTTTGAAACCTAGGGACTAAATAGAAACTATACCCAAAACCTAGGGACTAAAAAAATATTTTTCCCTAAAAAGTATTTAGAAATACAACATGTCATGTTATCAACTCAATTAATTTTAAAAAACTAAAATTGTACAATGCAATGTATTATAAATTATATGATATTGCAAACTAATAATTATACAAAATGTTTTAAACATAACATATGATCACAAATACAGTTCATTATCTAGTAATATCTAGTGGGTAACTATAACTAATTTTATGATTTATAAATATAGTATCATACCCATTTTAAACAGTTGTTTAATTATATTAAAAAATCAAATTTCTAAATCTGCTATCAACATATCTGAAAACATGAAATACTATTATATTTTCATTGAATCCCTTGTTTTCAAATTTCTATTTTTAGATTCTCTATCAAACAGTCTCTTAGAGACTAAAATAGATATTTTGAAATTTGAGGAATCAAAGTAGAACTTGACATTTTTTTTGTTTACTACAATTTCATCAAATATATTGAATAAAATAAAAGTTAAAGTACAAGTTTAGTTCTTGAGCTTCAGGTTTGCATATAAAATAGGTCTTTAAATTTTAAAAAGGTCTAATAGGCCCTTGGACTCATAATTTTCTGTCTAATTGGCCCTTAAATCTTAAACATTATTTAATAAGTCTCTAAACTTTTGATTTTGTGTCTAACAAGTTTGTAAGCTTTCAATTTTGTGTCTACTAGTTCATCGACCTACTTTGATGTTTCTTAAAATTTACAAACCTATTGGACATATAATTAAAAATTTAATATCTCTTAGAAAAAAAAATTTAATATGTCTAATTGATTTGTTAATTTAAAAAATAATAATGTTAAATATGTCAAGAACTTAGTTAGTAGACACAAAATTGAAAATTGAGGGACCTGTCTAATGCTTTTAAAGTGTAGACACTTAAAAATTGAAATCTTAAGGACTTATTTGATATTGTTAAAATTTAGACACTTATTAAATACAAAATTAAAAGTTCAAGAACCCAGTATATACTTTTCAAAATTTAGAGACATATTAGACACAAACATGAAAGTTCAAGAACTAAACTGGTAACTTAACATTAATGAGGTGCAAGTGCACACGTCAAGTGATAGTATAGTAAAACGGTCAAGAAGGACGGAGTATCATCTTCAGGTATCAAGCATTATCGATTTGTTTAGCTATTTTAGAGTTGTGTCAATTTTATCTAAGAGATGAAAACTAAAGTGATTTGAATTTTGAAAGTAAAAATAAATTTGTAAAACAAAGATGAACATTTTAGAGAGAAAAATGTTCTAAGGTGTTGATTTCATTAATTACTTCACTAAAACATGCATATATTTTCATGGAATCTTGTGAACATTATGGTTAAGTTTAGAAACTACTATCCGAGTTATGTTATCTAAAAAACAATGCTTTCTTATGCAACCTAATTGATTACTAATCTCTTGAAACCAATTTAAGAAGCATAGCAATAAGCAACGTCACTAACAACTTTCTTTGTTAACTTAATTATTCTCATGAAAGATTAATAAAGATTCAATGTATAGATCTTGTTAAACATACAAATCTCTAAATTATACTTCTAACCTAACATGCATGATAATCAACAAGGACATAAGCACACTAACATTGGAAAACATATCATTCCACAATCTATATACCATCTAAAAGGGTTATTAGGGAGAAACATTTGATTTCTCTTTTGCCTCTTTTAAATGATAGTAATAGGGTTGTCTTTGATAATTTGACATTTGAGTCATTAAATAAACTGTTTTTTCCTTATTTTTGAGCATCACACATAAAATATAAAAAATATATTTCAAAGAAAATAACATTTTAATCTCTAACTTAGATCTAAGTTTATTTTTATTTTATTTTTTATTTTTTTATATCTAAGTTTATTTTTATTTTTATTTTTTATTTTTTTAAATCACATTTTATCTCTGATTAATATGAGCTCTTTTCAAATGAAGAAAAATGAATCAACGCTTATTTACAAATATAGCAAAATGCTACTATCTATCAATCATAGATCATGATAAAGTGTGATAGACATCCTATCAGTGTCTGATAGATGTCTATTGTGGTCTATCGTCCACTGATAGATGTCTATTGCGGTTTATCATAGTTTATCACCGATAGACAGTGACATTTTGTTATATTTTAAAATATTTTCAATAGACAATGACATCTTATTATACTTTAAAATATTTTCAATTATTTTACCATTTAGAACAATACTTCACATTGAATAGAGGGATTTTTTTTTAATAAAAATATCATATTTTATCTCTAATTACTATCTACTAATTCACGTCGAATAAAAGGTAATTTTTTTAAAATCATATTTTATCTCTAACTAATATCTCCTCCACGTTAAACAAAGAGATTCTTTTAATAAAAAAAAAAATCACATTTTATCTCTAACTAACATATATTACAAATTAAATATAGAGAAAAAAATTTGTAAAAAAATCATATTTTATCTCTAATTAATATCTACTAATTCACGTTAAATAAAGGTTAAATTCTTTTAAAAAAGTTACATTTTATCTCTAACTAATATCTACTCCACATTAAATAAAAGAATTTTTTAAAATCATATTTTA
Source organism: Benincasa hispida (assembly GCF_009727055.1). Lineage (NCBI taxonomy): Eukaryota > Viridiplantae > Streptophyta > Magnoliopsida > Cucurbitales > Cucurbitaceae > Benincasa > Benincasa hispida. The sequence continues at coordinate 34,951,150 of NC_052357.1, forward strand.
TCTTTAACTAATATCTTAGATAAAGGTATATATACATAAAATCACATTTTATCAGTAATAATCTCTACTTAACGGGAAAGAAATGGATTTTTTTTTTTTTGAAAATATCACATTTTATCTCTAATATTTACTTAACGAATGTTTTTTTTTTTTAAATCACATTTATCTCTATAATCTAGGTAAACATCTTTTTAAAAAATCACATTTTCTTTCTAATAATATCTATTTCACGTTAAATAAAATTATTTTTTTGAAAAAAATCACAATTTATCGCTAATATCTACTCCATGTTAAATAAAGAGAAAAAATCTTTTAAAAAAAACCATGTTATCTAAAAAAATGATATCTTGGTTAATTTCACATTAAATTATTGGATAATTTCATTATAAATTGGGATCCACATTTAATGATAATAATTTTTTTAAAAGAATCTCATGTTATTATCATGTTAATATAATTTGATTGAAAAAAAAAAAACAAATTATGATTTAAAATTTAAAATTTGTCTATAATAGATAAATTCAACCTTCCATTTTCCATTAGGTATCTCCTCTCTCTTTTTTCTCTCTTTTCCTTAATTTTGTTAACCTACTCTCTCAATTTCTTTGCTTCCTTTTTTTTTTATTCGTAGAAATTTGTCGTATCTTTCAAGTATATATATATATATATAATTAAATATATATATATATATATAATATATATATACTTTCTCTTTCTTATAGGTCTAAAAGAAGATATCACTTCTTTCTTTTTTGTTTAACATAATGTCTTATTTTTCAATATTTTTTACTTTTTTATTTTGCAAAAACTGGAGTGATTTAATGTATTTTTCATATGCTTTTGTAGTTTTTTTTCCTATACATGCAGATTTACCTATTGATTCTCACAGAGGGTGGAGAAGAAGCTCTTGCTTGTGAAATTCAAGAAATTTCTCAAAGGTTCAAGTAATTGAAAGGTCGGAAAAGTAATTTCTCAAAGGTATTTTTCACTTATTTTTATTTTTAATTTTTTTGTAAATGCAAAACAATGAGCTTAGGGTTTATAATAAATTTTTTCTCTTTTTTAAATTTGTTGTAAATACACACCAATTCATAAAATTTTTAAATAAAATTTAAAATCAAGAAGAAGATCCTTGCATAACAAGGGAGATTAAGTTTTTAGAGCTTCAACATAAAAAAACATAATATTTTTGTTTAAATTAAAACTTGAAAAAAAAATGCAATTACGAGATAATCAAATCATATTTTTTTCAATTAAGAAAAAATATTACGAAATTATATAAAATATAGAAAAAACTAATATTTTTTTTAACTAAGCTTTGAAATTAATAGGATAATCACATCACCCAACTCAATTAAAAAATTGAATATAGATAAGATTATCACGAACTAAAAAAATTAATACTTTGGTTTAAATTAAAGTTTAAAATTAAGAAAATAATCAAATCATCCCATTCAAAGTAAATAGAAAAAAGAAAAATATTTTTCTTTAAATTTAAAGTTTAGAATTAAGAGGCTAATTAAATCATTCAATACAAAATAAATAAATAAATAAATAAATACAATTATCACGAAATTGTATAATTTAGTTCTCTTTTTAAATTGTACACAACACATGCAATGCTATCAAAACTAGTATCCATGAAAGTACTAAACATTAACTTAAATCCATAAATAAATTCATCAACAACCTAAAACCAAAAAGTTCAACCACTCATAGCCATCAAACACTAGTTACATATAACTTGACGTGAATAGGTAGCAACGAGAGTGAAAAGAACAAAAAAAAAAAAACACTACTATGGAGGTAATTTTCCATTGTTGAAGTCCGACAACCTTGTCTTGATTTGCACCTTGGGATCTCAAACGACCTCCAAACTCTTCCCTTTACACTCTCTCCTCTCTTTTGCAACAAAACTCATTTTAGGGCTCTGGATTTCGCGATTGAGGTAGCTAAGAAACTCTAGGATTTATAGAAAATTATTTTCTAAAATACAAAATTTCCCACAAATATCCCTGGAAAAGTGGTGTTACTTTGCATAGCCTCATCTACTTTGTTCGTCAATTGTAGCGCCGTGTGACACTTTTGATAGTGTCGCATGCTTTAACACAACACCACAGGGGTACGGCGGTGTTGCATATGTTAGGGATGATGCCCTAAACTCTCGTGTCCTGTAGTTTGTAAACACAGTTTTGAACAAACACTTGTGATATATACAAGTGGATTATGTCTTAAGTGATAGCCAAAATGGAGTTGTGGAATGGGCCTAAAGCTAATTTACGTCACTTTTGCATATGGGGTTGCCCAACACATATGCCCATATGCTTGAAGCTAATCCAAGGAAATTGGAACCACGGTCGAGGTTGTGCCTCTTTGTAGGCTACCCTAGAAGTACACGAGGGGGTTACTTTTATGATCCATCGGAAAATAGAGTGTTTGTTTCTACGAATGCTACCTTCCTGAAGGAGGATCATATTAGGGAGCACAGTCCACGAAATAAGGTCGTGTTACGTGAGCTTTCCATCGAAACTACTGAAACTTCAACAAGAGTTGTTGAAAGGCCTGCTTCATCAGCAAGAGTTGTTGATGATAGTTCATCTGGTAGGTCGGTTCCACCTCAAGAGTTGAGGGAACCTCGACGCAGTGGGAGGGTTGCGAACCCATCACTCGCTATCTGGGTTTCACGAAAATCCTAGCTATGGTGGCCGATGGCGACGTTGAGGATTCTTTGTCTTATCAGAAGACAATGAAGGACGTTGATTGGGATGAATGGGTTAAAGCCATGGATCTCGAGATGGAGTCGATGTACTTCAACTCAGTGTGGGATCTTGTAGATCAGCTTGATGGGGTCAGATCTATAGGTTGCAAATGGATCTATAAGTGGAAACGGGGTACCGATGGGAAGGTGCAAACCTTCAAGGCTTGACTTGTGGCAAAGGGTTATACCCAGGTGAAGGGAGTCGACTATGAGGAGACTTTCTTGCTTGTTGCCATATTGAAGTCGATCCGCGTCCTCCTGTCCATTGTCGCTTATTATGATAATGAGATTTGGAAAATGAACGTCAAGACGACCTTTATGAATGACAATCTTGAGGAGACAATTTATATGGTGTAGCCCGAGGGATTCATTGCCCAAGGTCAAGAGCAAAAAGTTTGCAAGCTGAATCGGTCCATTTATGGGTTGACACAGGTGTCTCGATCTTGGAATATTTGGTTTGATACTGCGATCTAATTGTACGACTTTGGCTAAAATATTGATGAGTCTTGTGTCTACAAGAAGATTGTCAACAGTTCAGTAGTTTTTCTAGTGTTGTATGTGTTAGGATTGGTGTCCTAATTCTCCCGGAGTATCGTTGTTTTGTAAAGATAAACATTGTTTAATGAATAAAATAAGTGTTATTTAATTATGGCATTTACTCATATCTAATAAACAAAGCTCCTTGGTTATTTTTTGTGAACTTAAGTATGCATATGTGATATACAAATAGATCATGCCTTAAGTGATAACCTAAATAGGTCTGTAGTATAAGGATTAAGGTGGAATACCTAATCGTGGTGACACTACGGATACGACCCGCTTTGTAGAGGTTTGCAAGTGTTGTAAACTACTACAGATGGTTGATCCTGACCATTCATGTGGAGATGTGCGAGCGTGGGTGTCCTATAAAAAGAGTTTGTATAAGACCTAGACCACGAGATAACTAGACTCTGTATATAATGTCGTTGATACTAGAGACTTGCATCTCACATTTGAAAGAGAAAAAGTTTACATTTGAAATCATTAATAATTTATTTTTCTCTTTTTTTTTAGCATCATACATAAGAGAAAATTAATAAAAATCACAGTTTCTGTATTTTTTAGCATTACATGTAAAATGAGAGATTTTTTTACAAGAAAAAAAACACATTTTCTCCATACTTTTAGTAAAAATTATCTAACTCAAATTTTAAAAAATCAAAATTTATCTTTAATTCACGTTTAAAGAAAAAATCTAATGTTATCTAAAAATCTATCCTTCACATAGAATACCTATTTATGTCTATCACACGTAAAAGAAAAGGTTTGCAATTAAGAGCATAATCAAAATCTTTTTTCATTTTGCCAAAATTTTAAAATAAAATAGTGATATTACTTTATTTTGTGGAGAAAAGAAAAAAATAACTAAAACCAATGATATACCTTTTTTTATAAAAAGAATTAAAGAAAGAAAATGAAATCTAAAAATAGGTATTTAAATAAGAATTTAAAGTTAATAGTGGTATTGGTGGAAATTACATCCCTTATTTGTTTATCTGATGAATAAATGTTCATATCTTATAACTATTATTCAAACATAATAAATCAAGCATTAAATTTTACACAAACCTATGCTATTAAATGTTTAATGATAAATGGATTAAAACAAAAATAAATATGGAATAAGATTTTAACGTCAAATTTGTATCTTCAGTTTTCTAGAGTCTATATTATTGAAAAGAGACGAGATGATATTGAACAAACCTGAATATTAGAAAATAGTGAAATCCCATATGTCTGAATTAGGAAAATTAAAAAAAAATGTATACATATATATAAATGTTTTATTTTATAATGGATTAATTGGAGAATTTATTTTATAGTGGATTAATTAGAGAATTTATTTTATAGTCGGTTAATTGGACGTTTTATTTCTCAAATGAAACAAAAATGTAAAATGTCCATAATTTTTTATTTTTTTTTTTAAATTTTTTTTTATAGTGGCTATTATTTATGAGAAAAACTCTACAATCAAGTTATTCATAGGTTATGTATATAGTTATTTACTATTGTTTGGAATGATGTATTGATTATTGAATATTGAATATTTGAATGTTAATGTTAATGTTATTTTTAGTATTATTGTTGTTGTTGTTATGTTTACCGTTTATCTAGTCGATTTATTTTGGATTATTTACCTTAATATTGTAAATTTTATGATGATTAAAAAATAAAGATTCATGTCAATATAAAAGAATATTTATCATGGATTTATGATCAAATGATGATGCATGCCTTTAGTAACAATATTTATCATGATTTTGTACCTACTTTCTATTATTATTTTGTTTGAAGGTGGATATTATTATTATTTTTTTTTTAAAAAAACACTCCTTTATAAAAATAGTAATAACACATTAATATAGCTGACCTAATATATATTTCATTTTGAGTGTAGCTTTTTTTCTAATATAGGTGGCCTAATATATATTTACATATATTATGATAAATATCAGATTGCATTGGCCAAACTACAATGGATGTTGTGAAATTTTTATGTTATATGCATGGAAACATTGTTAATGAGCCAAATGGGATAGAATATGATAGACAACCATCTCTTCATATAAACATGCATCGTCAAGTTGACTTCAACACATTAATCGATGGATTATGTGATGCATTATCCATAAATAAAGATGATGAAGTAGAGGTAATATTTAGATATGGTAGTTGTGTAGTGAGATCTACTTTCTATATCCCTATCTCATTACGACGTAAGGTTGATGTACGGTTCATGATGAGCAACGCTCCATATTCTCTAAATAGAGTGAACTGTATATATCCCAACCCAGTGTCCCAAGTCCAGCCTCAACGAGAGAAGAAGTTGAAACTACTCTTGAGTTGGAAAGTCTTAATGTGGAGGATGAGCATTGTGATCCAACTATTACCCCAAACGACGAAGAAGTTGTAATAGACAATGATGATATCGATCTAGATCAACTACCTGGTCAATTTATGGCATTCATGAAGTCCCCGAAATATTTACTGAGATAGACTTGAACAACATGAACATTGAACCTGATTCGACAATGGGAGAAGACAGTAATATGAGGTCTGATTTATTGCTTAAGATGATGATATTCAATTCTTAATTGGATTTAAAAAATGCAATGAAAAACTATTCAATCATTCGACATCAAAATTTTGAAGTTATTGGGTCGAAGAAAACAATATGGGATGTTAGGTGTAAAAGATATGGCAATGGGTGCATGTGGAGACTTCACGCTGTTTGCCGTAAAAAACATGGTAAATTTAAAATTACCCAGTATAATGGCCCTCGTTCCTGTGTGTATGCAAGACTGAGTCAGGATCACAATCAATTAGACTCAAATCTAATTGCATCTGAGGTAAGCAACATAGTTAAAAAAAATCCATCAGTTGATGTCAAAACATTACAAGATATTATCTTGAAAAAAATATGGTTATTCCGTAAGTTACTGGAAAGAATGAGATGGAAGAAGAAAAGTAATTGTGAAGATATTTAGAGATTGGATCGAATTGTACAATTTGCTGTTTAGATGGATGAATATCTTACAAATCATGAACTCTGATACAATTATCCATTGGAGGCTAAATGAGGTGGATTGTGATGGAAGGATTGTCATGTTCAATAGCGTGTTTTGGTTGTTTGGACCTGTTATTGAGGGTTTTAAGCATTGCAGGCCGCAACTTCAAATTGATGGAACCCATTTTTATAGAAAGTATGAAGGAACATTATTAATAGCTACCTCAGTCGATGAAAATGGTCACGTCTATCCAATTGCATATGCTATTGTACCAGAGGAAAGTGCTGATTCATGGGCCTGGTTTTTGAGAAATTTATGGGATCATGTGATGCATGGAAGGGAGGGAATGTGTCTAATTTTAGATAGACACAAAGGTATTATATCTGCTGTAAGAAACCCTAACAACGGTTGGGTTGGAGTACACAATAAATTCAGCTTACGACATGTGGCGAGTAATTTTAATGACAAGTATAAAAATAGTCTATTGAAGAGTTTGGTGTATAGTGCAGGATTAAAATTTCAAGTTCGGAAGTTTAATGACTGTATGGCCGAACTTTAAACAACAAACCCTAATTGCTTACGATATTTTGCTTCCAGATCCTAAGTAGTGGACACAATCACATGATGGTGGTCATCGTTATGGCTGGCTAACCACGAATGTGGCAAAAAATACAAATGTTGTTCTGAAAGGAGCCAGAAAGCTACCCATTATTGCACTAGTCCAAGCAACATTCTATCGAACTATTGCTTATTTCGCTGCTTGTCGTGTAGAAATAAAGACTGCTCTTGAATCGGGAGAGTGTATCACAAGGTAAATTATTCACATCTTAGTTATCCACGTTTTTATACTAACTGTAGAGGTATTCTAAGTAATTGTCGTATTTGTCATAGGTCTGCGGTAAAGAAAATAACTCGTTGGGAACAACATGCAACTAAACATTCCGTCAACATATTTGACCATCGAACTAGGTTGTGTGACGTCACCACCTCAATCAACCCAATAACACTAAAGGGTGGAACCACATACTGAATAAAATTAAGTGAAAGAACATACACATGCAATAAATGGCAGAGTTATGGAATCCCTTGTTCTCACGCTATGGCTACGTATAAGACCATTGAGGTAGACTACCTTTACTACATTGAAGACTATTAGAAAACTCCCACTTATTTGGCATGTTATTCACCCTAATTCGAGCCCATTCCCAATAAAAAATGTTGGCCTGATTCTAACTTCCCCACTATTTATCCGGACGAATCATGAGTTAGAAAAGTTGGCATACCGTGTACTTCTTGCATGCAAAACGAGATGGATTGGAGGGAATGTTACAAGACACGGTGTACAATTTGCAGACAAGAAGGGCATAATAGACGGAATATTTCTAATCGAGCTCATGATACGACTTAGTTATTTATTTGTAATTTTCTTTATTGATTGTAACTTCTTTTACTTATTTATTTATTGACTCGTTCTTGTAACTTTTTTTTTAACTGGTAACAATGGAAGGTGTATTCCTTATTAATTTTCATTGTATTAATTGATTGTAATCACATTGATTTTTAATAAATATTTAAGTTAAATTTAATATTATTTTTATGGGATCAGATGGATGAGGATGTTACCACAGGGCCATACAACGACTCGATTTTGTACTTACAGCGCAACCATAGATCCAAAGCTGTTTGGGAAGACGAGCATATTGATGCTATACATTGTCGGCGACAAGAGGCTATTATTCGAAGGCAAGAGGACCCATACCTTCTTATATTGAATTTTCTACTAGTTGTAGGATTCTACGGAGTTTCTTGTATCAAATTTATACAACTAGACTGGCATATGATAACGACATTAGTGGAACGGTGGCGGCAGGAGATACACATTTTCCACATGTTGCATGGAGAGTGTACGTTTACACTTCAAAATGTAGTTATCAAATTTAGACTCCCGATTAATGGAAGACCATTGATTGGGTCACTGAATTATGACTAGAAACAACTTTGTGCCCTTCTTTTAGGCATAACCACGAATGACGTCGTTCTTAAAAGAGGTCGTCTTAACTTGCCATGGATAGCAGATCAATTCACTTTTCCCATCTACCAGATATTGCAGATGAAAAGGAACTTCAACGATATGCTTGAGCATCTATTCTGACGTTGATTGGAGGATTGGTATTTCCTGACAAATCCAACAGTAGAATGCACCTAATATATCTTCCTCTCTTAGTAGATTTTCATGTTGCCGGGACATACAGTTGGGGGGCTGGATGTCTTGCATGATTATATAGGGAACTATGCAAGGGTGCAGTTATAGATGGCAAAGACATTGCAGACTCACTTCTATTGCTGCAGATTTGGGCATGAGATCGATTTTCTCTTTTAGCACCTCAACGACTCCATTGATATGAGAACAACTTAGGTGACAGAGCACTTGCAGTACGATAAGCATATTTACCTCATTATTGTTGTGATCATTATGAAATACTAATAGCTAATATTCAACTTATGATTGTTGTAGATGGAATGACAACTATTCTGTAATTAGAGCACCGACACATGTTTTAGTATAGTATATGTACATACTGGATACACTTATGCCTAACCAGGTAATATTTTATTCATTTATATATCATATATTGATAATGTTTCAATCTTCTGGTTCATTTATATTTTGACACATGCATGCAGATTATTTGGGATTCATACAATCATCTCATCCAATTATTGCCGCCATATTGTCTCGATGGTAATGAGATATGGACATCCAGATGTACACCGATATGCTTTTTCGTTGTGGAGTGGCATAACCCAGATTGTATGAGCATCAATTTGGGATTTGCAACAAATTCCTCAAACCTTGCAATACAGGACGCCCGGACTCCATTCACACGATCTAAGGGGCAGGCATGAGCGAGACTGGATTGCATATTTGGCTCCTCAAATTTCAATCTAGGAAAATTGTCAAAGTTTGGTTGTTAATGGACCTCCTATTAACAATGGTGTAAATATTGGGCCTAGATATATTGAATGATATTCCACTGTGAGTAGACGATACATAACGAAAGCAGGAGCATCCTATCACTTGTTGGCATGAGTTTATTGTTGACTAGGATTATTTGATTTTATTTCTTCATTGCATACCAAAATAAATTTTAAAGTCATTAACTTGTTATTTAATTCTTTTTCAGGCCGAGCTTCCAAATTTGACATTATCTGCTAAAAGAGCCTTGCGTAGACTCACCTCTATATATCAAGTGCAATATTTCGATGGTGATGTTCCAATGGAAGAACAGGGTGATCGAGCAAGACATCATGGTGTTCCTATTCGACCTAATGTTCGGAATGAATATCCTGCAACCCCACTCGATCATTTTACAGATACTTCCATGCTGTCCTCTCCCTCAACATTTGAATTTTTTCCAACAACCCTCGGTACATTAAGTATGGAAGAAGGACAAACTTCACATGTCCATCCAGATGTCCATGACCAGTACGTGACATACCGATATCGTGGTGAGGGTATACACTTTATAGAGGAAAGCCAGCCATTAAGTGTAAGAGGTCATGACGATCGTGGACACTATGTGACTCAACATGATCGATCTAGATGTAATAGAGGATCTTCTTCTAGTTGTGAATAAAGAAAATTGTACATATAATTAAATTTATTAATGAAATTCAAACACGAAAATGCACTTGCAGTCTACAACACATCCTAAAGAACCTTGAATATTATTTACAATAGTCGAAAGTTAATATCTATATTTTTTCATAAGTTTCTAACAACTTTAAACAAAAGCAATAATTTGAAATTAAACTAATTGAATACTATTAAAATTAATGTTGAGTATATCAAATCATTCATAGAAATTTCTTAATTTCAAAGTAACATTATTGTTTATACTGTTAAAAAAATTAGTAATATTACTATTAAAATAAGAACGATATAGTGAGATAGTTGATTTTAGATAACAATGATTTAGAATGAAACAAATGGAATATTATTAACGGTAAAAAAACATAAGGAATGAAAGTGTTGATTTTAGGGTTGTTAAAAGAATAAAAAAAATAAAAATAAAAAATATTTTTTCTACCCAAATTGTACGAGTCTTTTGAAGAGACGCATTCTTAATTTTTTTTTTATTATTATTTATGAATGAGACGCATTCAAGAAAAAAAAAGTAATAATAAAATATTCCAAAATATATTTCTTCCAGAGACGCATTTAAATAAAGACAAAAAAAAAAAAAAAAAATACACTTTACCTAAAGAAGTTGAAAAACACCTTTTTTTACCTAATTAAAATAAAATTCAACCCCAAAAATCTAATTAACCCATTACATTAAGCATAAAACATACAAGACAAGTCCTCAAACTTAAACATAGATCGAACAAGGAAAATCTAAAGCAAATCATCACCAAACAAAACTACAAAATAGATTTTTTTTTCCCCTTTGAAGCATGCTACAAAACAGTTAAAGCTTATGTGGATTGGATTGAACCATATGAATATAGAAGGGGAAAAAGAACAAGTGCAAAAGTATGAGCTGTGGTTCATTTTGATGAAAGTAAAGAAGACAAGAAGTGACAGCAACCTGTCAAGAAGGGTTTTATGAAATTAATAAATCTACTTTTTTTTTTTTTTTTTTTTTTTTTTTTTTTTTTGAAAATAATAAATGTAGTTTAGGGATACAGCTAAAGATTTGTTGATCTTTGTCTCTGCATTTTCAGCCATACTCATAATAATCCAAAAACACATCACTTTTTTTTTTCTTCTCTCAACCATTTTCTAGTTTTCTTGGGAAAGAAAGAAATAATCTAACTGCAAAAATTCAATATATGGGAATTTTCAAGCTTCAAATTTGCTTCTAAATTAACACAAAAGTGAGATCATTCCTCAAAGCTATTGACCATAAAAAAGGAAACATAAAGGTTTAAAACATGTTTGATTTGACTTTCATCTTTTTTTTGTTTAAGAATATTATTTTAATAAAAAGTTATGACTCAGCAATCTAATTAAAAATTCATTAAAATCTCATGAAAAGTGACAAATGTACATTTACGATAAAAAATCAAATAAGCATTTAATTAATTGAAATGTATATTCATTTTATATGTCAAGTCTGCATAAAGAAGCTTTGAACAATGAGAATGCAACTATTATATTTTTCTTTTTAAAAAAATGTTCAAGATTAAGTATTTAATGATTTTTGTGAATACTATACTTTTGAATTAAACACTCGTGGAAGAACTATTTTTTTAATAAGATTATTTTTAAATAAAGAAAAATGAAACAACTTATTTACAAATATATTGTCTATCAGTGATAAATCGGGATAGACTTTCTATCATTAAGCTAGTGATAGTAGTGATAGAAGTCTTTCGCAGCCTATCACGATATTTTGTTATACTTAAAAATATTTTCAACAATTTTATCATTCAAAACAAGTATCCTTTCCTATATGAACTTTTGAGAAAATATGTGTTCTATTCAAAATAATATTGTGTGGGTGGTTATATCTATTTTTTTAGAGGGTAATGATTAAGTGCATGCAGCCTAGGTTGCACTTGAATTTTGTTTTTGTTTTGTTTTTTGTTTTTTGTTTTTTTGAATTCTTAAAACTATTTTCAGCTACGTATTCAACCTACAAGAATCTTTGAGTACTATACTTTTGGATGAAAAAGCACATATTCCACTCCCAAAAATCATACCAAATAAATTAAAAAAAATAAGTGTTTTAGTCAAAAGGAAAAGGAACTCTAGAGCCTAGAGACAAACTTTCTACTTGGGGTTTTCCATCTTCTTCTTTATTTTTTATTATTATTAAATTAAACTACTATTTTAGTTCCGCATATATTTTGAAGTTAGTTCAATTTTAATTTCTATACTTTCAATCGTTTAATTTAGCCATGTATTTTTAATAAATTTTATATTTAGTCTCTCAACCAAAATTGGTTAAATAATAATAGCAATTTTCATGCAAAAAAAAAATAATATATAATATGTGATTATGATTTAAAAATTTATTGTAAAAATGTTAATAGATAACAAAACGTCTTTGAAAAGTCAACAATAAATTAGCATTATAGGTTAAATTTGAGATTTATTGAACATATAGAGACTAAAATTAAACAACTAAAAGTATATTTATTAAAACTAAAGAGATGAAAGCCTTTACTTTTACTTAATATCTTAGTAAGAAAGGAATTTTAAAGGAGGGAGAAGCAAAAGTATATACATACCCTCCCTTTGATTGACAGCCATTGAAGTATGGGGAAAAGCTAGGTGATGAGTGTAGAATATATTCTTCTCAAAAACCTAATGAATGTCACATCAGCCAACTCTTATCTTTTCTAAAATGAATGAAAGATGTAAAGTGAATGCATACTTTATGTGTACAATTAGGTTCCTTTCTTCAAGGTTTGTTTCAAATATTTATTGTGACCTCTCAATTAATTATATATTATTCATTCTTTTTTAATTAATTTTATCCAACTCAACTAACTTTATTAGTAATATCTTCATCCACGTAGTTAAGAGTTCGAATCCTCTAACTCTACATGTTATTATTGAATTGAGAAATTTCAATTTAGATAATATTTAATCGTTTTGATGTTTATTTATAAAAGAGTATATTTTAGATCAAAACATATGTTTGAATACCTACCAAAAGGTATTTTTGACCATATATGAAATACAAGAAAAACCCAATTTATTTTAGGGCAAAACACTCAAAATTTCAATTATTAGTGAGCTTCACATTTTTTTAATCTTAAAAGTACTTATTTTTAGTTGAGTAGTACTTCCATCGAATGACGTAAAAAATAAATTCAATTTTTTTTAAAAAAAGTTTATGATTGGACTATTGAGTACGCTGTAAAAAGGATGTATACAATCTTTGATGTACCTAAATATTTTTTTTATTAATTGAATAGAAAACTTACAATAATAATTTTTTTTCTTAATTTGTTTTAAAATATTTTCCTTTGACTTAGACAAAAAAAATTTATAAACTATTTATTTACAATCAGATAATTTTTTTCTCATACAAACTTTTGTAGATGTCAAATATTATGGCTCAAAGTTTGACACCTAATTTTGGATCACCCAATTCTTCGAGCCTCAATATTTGACATCTTCAAAAGTTTGTATGAGAAAAAACAACATTAGTTTGGCTACACAACTTCCCATAATTTTTTTTTTTTTGAGGAATCAATTAATGGATGGAAGGTTAAACAGTAACAAAATTAAAAAAAAAAAAACACACACACACCAAATGATGACACTAAGTTTGTCTGTGTCTCCAAAGTTAATTAATTACGAAGTTTTATTATTATTTTTATTAATTTTTTTACTTAAAATGGATTATCACTAGACATTGGCCGTTAGCAAATTATAATCAAATAATAAAATTAAGAAAATGATTAGGTCCACAACATTGACTTTTGTTCACAAAAATTCAAGGAACCTTCACAAACCAATCACATGGGCCTTAGGACTTTGTTAATTTTGGAAATTAAGCAAAAAAAAATTGAAACCCTACTCTCTTAAAGGAGAAATGCATTTTTTTTTTTAATTTTTTGTCCTCCAAATAATTTTTTGTTTTTATATTTCTACTTAATATTTGACTTCAACAACATAAATGATTCAAATAGTTTCTTTATAAAGACAAATATGTATAATGTCCTAAATTATTAGTTAAGATATTCTCATATTAGCGGGGTGTTGAAATGATCTGACAACTTGAACAATTCGGACAATCCAATCAAATTATAAGGGTTGAGTTGAATTAGTTTTAATTTTGGATTGGGTTGGGTTGAGTTTAATTTTTTTATATTTTTTTTTGGGTTGGGCTAAGTTTGGGTTACACTTTTAAAAATTCGGATTGACCTAGCCCAACTTGAATTTATAATATTATTAACATATATATATACCATAACTATAAATATTATAATTTATATATTGTTATGACGTTTGCTTGAAGTTTGTAATAAATATCTTGGATTTTGATATTTAACATTTGAGTTTTGATGAAGTTTTAGTTATTAATCTATGTTATAGACAAATTTAATTATTTTAAGTTAATAAAAAATATAATAGAAAGGAAAAAAATAAAAGAAAAAATAAATACAAAAGGACTTACCCTCTAAGTGGTGTCTCCGAGATTTGAACAATAAGCCTACCATTTTGGGATAAGACCGAGTGGGGAGCTGTGAATATAAAAATACAAGATGAAATTCGCTCATTCTTACCTTAAGGATAAGTAAACAAGTGTTCCTTCAAGTGGTGTCTCCGAGACTTGAACAAAAGGACCTACCCTCTCGTTGCATGAGAGGGGTTTCTGTTTATTGGTTGGAGCATAATCTGGTTGTTCATTAGAGGAGCACGGGTACTCAAGGAGCTAAAGGTAACCTAAGGGTAAAACGTTAATTTGACCCAATTGGAGTTATAAACACTCGTGAAGGGTTAATTTGTTGGTATTAGTCTATATTTGTGACACATAAATATATTTGTAGTGAGAAGAGTGCAGCTGTGGGTCTTGAATGGAGTTTACCCATAGTTGATGAATATTGATTAATTTGGTTAATGAGTTTAGCCAATTAATCTCATATCGTTGGAACTTTTGATCTACATGTCCACCAGGTCTCCTCTTAGCTCACTAGATGATATTTAGGAGGGATAATTTGAATTGTTGAAATTAATTTGAGAGAACTGTACATTAATGTGATTAATACATAATTAGTTATGGATATGATCTATAATTAAATTGGAAAGTAATATTTGAATAAGATTCAAATTAATTAATTCAAGTGAATTAGATTCAAAAGAAATTAGTTAATAGAGAGATTTTGCACATATACATGGATGTATATGATAATTAAATATATACATTAAATTGAGTTTAATATATAAATAGTTATTTAATTATTATGCAAATTAAAATTAAATAAGTGTTATTTAATTTGGCTAATTAATTAAATAAGCATTATTTAATTAATTATAGAAAAGGAAAATTTTAGGAAAAGAGCTTGACCCTTCTTTATATAAAGATCTCCCTATGGTCCTTTGGGAACACATGCAACACGCAACACAATACCATAGTGTTATTATGTATAATTTTTTTCCTAAGCCATCAAGAAAATCCTCTCCATTCTCCAAAACTCTTTTTTGTCTCCCTCTCCCATTAGTTGGATATCACCTATCCTTCTATTGGAATCCTAGAGAATAACGAGGTTACTCTCGTGGTAGTGTTTGAAATTGTTAAAGAAAATTTTCGTGATTAAGATCGTTGGAGGCTCATTCGTCGAAACTAGGAGAGGATTGTTCGTGGCACTTGGGAATATACAAAGGTATTAATTGTTCTAATATTTTTCCTAAAGCATGCTAATTTACATGTTTATATTCTATTTTAATTCAATGATTATGTTTATGTAAAATTTGGATTGTTGGATGCAAGAAATTTTAACAAAACGCTTCCGTTGTGGGATTCGATCCTTCATTTGACCACATTCATATCTGGTCCTAAACAACCTGGAAATTACATAGATGTATACTTAGCTCCATTAGACGATGACTTGAGAAAATTATGGATTGAGGGGATTTCATGTTATGATGCATATAGAGAACAATTTTTTGTCTTCAAAGCCATCTTATTGTGGACCATAAATGATTTCGAGCATATGAAAATTTATGAAGTAGTACCATAAAAGGATACCATACATGTCTAATTTGTGGAGAACAAACGTCTTCTATTCGATTAAAACATGGAAAAAATATGGTATACCTTGGACATTGCCAATTTCTACCTTGATAGAAAGGAGAAAAAGGCCTTCATTGGACAACAAGAATTTGAATTGGCACCAAATGCACTATACAGAGAGGAAGTATGGGCACAAACAAACAAGATTTAAAATGTAATGAGAAAAAAAGTAATGGAAAAGAAATCGATTGAAGATCATTTAAATGGTTATTTGAAGAAAAAGTCTATTTTTTTTAGCTAGACTATTGGAAATGTCTGCCAATAAGAAATTGTTTGAATGTAATGCATATTGAAAAAAACGTTTACACAAATATCATTGACATATTACTTGATATTCTGGGAAAAAAATAGAAATGGATTAAACTGAGAGATTATTCAATATAATGAGGATAGTCAAGCAATTAGAGAGAGTACAAAAAGGATGCAAAGTTATATAGGGGTTTGTTTGTGGAATCAAATCCCTATCACATACCAATAATGGGAAGCACGTACCCTGGGATTTGAAGAAGAAAGTCTTTGACTGTATTGAGGTAAATGTTTTACATAATAGTACATTTATGTTGTTGTATATATATGATTTTAATTTGTTCATAATTTCAATATTATTATAGATGTCTTTTGAATTAAATCCACGTTTGAAGCATTCTATCTTACAATTAGTTGATAAGAAGTTCCGAACATTCAAACATAAATTGACTCAAAAGTACATTATATTATTCAAAGATGATCCAGCTTGTTTGGCCAATCCACCAAAAAAGTATTCCCATATAGAACATGCAGATTGGAATGCCTTCGTTCAACTCAGACTCTCAGATGAATTTGAGGTAACTTTTCTCTTTGAAGCTTTGATTTGCATAATGTTTTAAATTTTAATCACATGAATTTGAATTATTCTCGTTTTTAGACTCTAGGTAATTCGCAAAGAGAACGAAAATAAAAAATAAAATATAATGATTACATATCATGTTGATGGGGATAAATTGTTCTGTTAATCGTCATGCGTTGATGGTCATGCGTTAATATGAAGAATCTGCATTATGCGTTAATTGTGTATGCGATGACCATGCATCCTGTCACAAGTTTTCTTGCTCTCTCGCCAAGTATAATGAGATCGTAAGTTTCTCGGGAAGATCCAAGGTCGAACACAGAGACTTACAACTAAGTGATGTTTGTAAAGTAATGTGTTTGAGGCGGAGAATAAAAATAAAAAGAAAGAAGTTGATTAACTATGTGTTACTCCTACTCCTAGCTAAACAGACTAAGCAATTGAAGTTTGACTATGAGAGTTGGTAGAGATGCGACAACTGTTAACATGTAATGAGATGCATGGAGAAGTAGGGTTGGAGGAGAAAATTTCACCATATCATTAAGTTTGGTCGCAAGGGTAATCTCAGCTCGCTACACTAATGCATCGCACACCTCTTAGTGGTCAGCCACATGCTTATATCTCTATAACGCATGGTTGCGTTGAGAATAAGATTATTCCTATCTTTAAGAACATGGCTTACTTTGGTTAGTGAGTTCCACTACTTACCCTCTCGACAGTTGGTTATAGTTACTCAGCTCATAGACAAGTATTGCGATAACCTCGCACTAAGCAAAGAGGATTGACTCACTATACTCGTGCAATGCACACATCTCTATGCCGCATGATTGAGTATGTGTTAACTTTTGAAATCTACACTTAACTCATTGCGATGAAAGTAAAAGATGATAAAGAAGAAGAGGATGATGAAAATGGTATTGAAGGAACTAAAGAGATGCATTGATTACAAAATGTATTAATGTTTTAAGCCAAAATGTAATACAATACAGAGATAAGAGGAGAGGTGGAGGACTAAATGTCGGCAATCTTTTGCTTCCATCAGATGTGTGTCTAAGTTGTCGGTGGTGGAATGGATGGATGGTGGAGTAGTCTCTCTTGAGCTCTATTTCCAGCGAAGCTCCAGTCGTCAATCAGAAAGTATTGTGGGAATAAAGAACTCTCAAAGACTTTCTGCTCATGCTCTCGTCTATAATTAGAAGAATCTGCCTAAGGCAGAGACCCGAATGCCTTGAATTTGGGCTCCAAAGCTCTATTTATAGAGCTCAAATGCCGAAAAAATTGGTAGTCCCGCTCTGATTAGCCACCATCACTGATGTAGTAAGTGAGAATGTCAATGTTGCATCATGGTCAACGATCAGGAAGCACGTCAGAATATCTATTGTATGATTTCAGAAATCTCGAGGCATGCATTCATATTCGTTTCTCATGAAGGATCAACGCATTCCCCCATTCTTTGCAATCATACTTCTATCATGGTTATAACTATATTTGCGGTAGTGCATGCGACCACTTTTCTTCATGAAGATCAACATATGTGATCGATTCCTACTACAACTACAAAAATAGACATTTTGACGTAAAATAATGCATGATATAGGGTTAGCGGGGATTTTCAGTGCTGATCAACGCAAGCTCATTTTTCCACATGAATTCTTAGCAATATTAACACATATTTTGCTCATCAACCCTCATAATTTTAAATAAAAGGCTGCAATAGCTTGTATTTCTACAAGCTACCACGTGTAAAGGGGCACAAATTTGACTGAAGAGTTTGTAAGTCTTTATTGATGTAGGACATTATCTTAGATTAAAGTTCTTTGCTTAAATAAAGTACATTAATCCTTTTTTTTTTCTTACAAAAATCTATTGGAAAGTCTCTCAATCGTGTAGGTTTATGGCTTCATGCAAGAAAAAAAAAAAAAAAAAGAAAGAAGAAAATCAACGATTTTTTTTGAGTCCACACACAAAATTGCACACAAAATTGTGAGTTTCATGATTAATAGCATATAATGCGGTTATATATGTATATATTTAAACAAAAATATATGACTTCATATGCAACATAATATGAAGAGATGGAAAAGACTCATAAAGGCCAGAATGTTTTGACTCAAGCATTAGGGACACCCAAACATGCTGGCCGAGTGCGTGAAGTTGGGGATTTTGTGTCACCCTCAACGTATTTCAAAATTGTGTGACTGAATGTAAGAATAGAACAAAATCAACCTTCAATAACCCCCAAAAAATGAGAACACCCAAGAGCTTTTGCCACTAGTTGAAAACAAAAATGAAAATACCCAAGAGCCATTGCCACCAGTTGAGTAAAAAATATGAGGGTCTTGTTAAAGAAAAGAAGTTAGAAATTTCGAGCAAAGAGTTGAAAAGGAACAATTGCTTGTAGCTGGCCAAGAATCATACCCACCTTTAAATGGTAAAGCGTGTCAATTAGCTATAGGTTCACTTTCGAACATTGTTTCAATTAACATTGTGTTCGAATGTGTAGAGAATGAAAAGGTTAATGGATTTCCTTTAGGATCAGAAAACGTAAAGGTATTTATCGAATTCTCATTTGGAAATGACATGTCTATCCCAATTCCAGTCAAAAGTAAGATTAAAAAGATGCTTGAAGCTATTGGCATGTTGGTTGCATGGCCTCGTAGTCTTACTCAATCCAGAAAAGACAATGTATGATTCTAAAAAAAAAAAAATGTTTAAATATATGTTGCTATTAGATTAACATATATTCATGATTATAATTATCTTGATGTTTTATAGGACCCTAGACCAGTTCCAATAATCAAAACCGATTTTCCTAGCAGTTCGTCTTTTTTTGCATGTATTAAATTTTTGTATAAATATGTTGGAAAACTACCCTTGCATGATGCATTAGGGGGCCCTCTCAATGATCGAGTCTTCAGAATGAGGAAAATAGTTTTTCTTATGCCAGTGGATATCATACAACTATGTGGAATGGAGGAAATTTCAAATTTATATTTATTAATCTATATTGGGTAAGTGACATATTTAATTATTTTATGTGTAATTATTAAAGAGATAGGAGTATTGAATTTGTTCAATGTGTATATATAGGTTTCTTTGGAAATACTTTGAAAGGTCAGAAGTATTGAATACCTTCAAAGTAGACAACTCGAACGACTACGCACCTTGTTTTGGGACACAAACCAATCGAGCAACTCTATCAATGGTGTTCTCAAATCAACCATGACAAATGTTGCTCATTCCATACAATCCTCGGTAAGAGTTTACATTACTGTATATTAGTTCGATTTTTATGTAGCTTTTGATAAGAACGTAATCATGTTCATTTTTAATCCTTTTGATAGGGGGTCATTAGATGTTGTATATTGTTAACGTACACACAAATACAACATATATTTTAGACTTACTACACTCTAGCAGGCTACTTGCGAGTCGAAAATCGATGTCATTAATTTGTCTTCAACCTAAAACAAACAAAAAAAAAAAATATTTATAAATCACTAAAATCTACTTCTTATACTAACAAGTAGAATAAACGGAAAGTACGTGGTCAAACCACAGGGAGGTCAAGTTTTAATCTTCTCTTAAGCTAAAGTCGACGATGAAGAGCAGTAAAAATGGAGTTTTGATATTGGATAAAATGAAGACATGCAAGGAATTAAAATACAAGGGATAAATGTAAACTCGGATTGATCTATCTAATTTTTAGAGTCATTCAATGCAATTTCTATCCTCGATTTTTGAAACTTAAACATACAACTAATTCATATATGCACAATTACTCGCTCAATGCGATCTAACTAGCCTCTACAAAGGTGGACAACTAGCAATAATCTAATCGAAAAAGCATCCTAATTATTAATTAAGGTTAGAAAGGCCATACCCCAACTAATCTACATGTTGCTAAAATCTACTGGATCCGATAGTGGCTATATAGAATTAAAACACATGCATTATGATTTAGGATTCAATTGTGTCCATTAATTGTCAAGAAAGCCATGTTCAATTAACTAATTTTATCTTCGTACCTAGTAATTCATGCATCCAAGGAATAGCCATCAAATGTGCAATTAACTAATGCTACTTAATTTATTTTTAGCTAGACATTCAGGTAAAAACGTGACGTAACTAAAAACCAATTAGCCATGCACGATTATGCATGAACAGTCGACCTCACAATTATGCTTTTAAAAATTATAATGGATTCAAAGAAGTCAAAAGTTTAGCATGCAATTTATTTAAGAATACAAAATTCTCAAGAAATTAGCAAAGAAGTAAAACTCAAAAAACTAGATAGAAAATCGTTACTTCAATCAATCCATAGTCAAATTGAAGAAGAAGATACAATCCATCATTAAAATCCAAAAGAAAATAAAAAACTAACCTAATGATACAAAAAAGATAAAGGAAGGGGAAGAACTAGTAGCTATTCCTCGGCCTCCATCAGATTTTGGATCCTCCTTTTACGTAATCCGAAAAGAACACTTTTATACAATAGGTGTAGTGTAGCAATGCTAGTAAAATCGTTGAAATGCTCTTGTCGATCTAGCCTTCAAGCATTGGAGTGGTGTTGCAACGTTACTGTTATGCATACGGATGTATTGGCGTTCTGTTAATCTTCGCAGTGTTGCAACGTTGCATTGTATACAAGCCTACTACCTTACAACATTTCATTGGAGTTTCGAATGAGGGTTGCGATGCTCCGGTCAGGGGCATTTTGGTCACTTCTCTTCCTTTGAAGCTCGGATGCTCAAATCACCTCCAAATTGCTTTAAATTAACCTCTTTCTCTCCAAATGCTTGGTTCTACCTCTTCGGCACTCAATACCTACAAAATAGAATAATTAACATTAAAAATCTATTAACAAGCCTAAATTAAGCTAGGAATTATAACTCTTTTTGAAAGCTATCAAATACCCCCAACTTAATTCTTGGTCATCCCAAACAAGGTAAAACAAAATCTAGACATGAATCATGTAATGCAAATGAGTGACTCGAATCTCAAAGCTAAAGATAACAAACTCTTCACAAAGGTAGGAACATTCAAATGCATGCACTAAATCAAGAAATTTAAAATTAATTCTCTATCCTCTAAGTGTATGTCTGCTTAACCAATCCTATGTAGGTCTATACTAGCTCAGAAAAGTTTTATACGATCCTCAACTCATTTTTCCCTACTCTAGCTCGAGAGATCAAGTATTAAGCTTCCTAAACCCAAGGTGGCAATGTAAAACTTAAAGGAACCAAACTTTTATTCTAATTTTTTTCTTACTTCACACAAAAGAGGAACTCTTATCCATACTACGTCATCTTCGTTTTGGCTTGCCCACACGAGTTACGTGAAAGACATCCAACTACGAGCAACATATCCTTTAAATATGCTGAAGCTTACTAATTTCTCAAGGGTACTTTAGCTCGGAGGGAAACTACGAGTGTCATAGCCGCCTCAGGTTAATAACACCCCTAAGAAAAAAGAGTAATCCTCTTCAAAAATATCATACAAATTTACTTTTACTTTACAACATGCTTGCCTTTTATTTAGCGTACAACAGGCTTTTACTTTACAAAATAAAAGTTTTGCAAAAACCTAAGCATGTATTACTAAGTTGAACTTTAGTTACTTAACAACTATCACCTAGACATTTCAAGGTGACAATAAGCATATGGATCAAATAACCCAATCCTAAGCATTCAAAACAACAAATAAGACGGCTTGTGCTCAAAATATGCAAGGGAATCAAGAAAAAGTTTTAAATTTGGCCCAAAATCATGCATACATTTTGTGAATCCTAAATAGAGCGAATATAAAGTTATCTAAAACCTATCACAGAAAGTCATCATCACAATACATGCATCACAAAAATCATATCAGTAGCTCAACTACAAAGTCCGAGTTCAGGTGCTCAAAGACTTGCCAAACATGCATATATAACCACCATCCCCAAATTAAAATGATACATTGTCTCCAATGTATCTTTAATCTAAGCCCAATGAAAACAAAGACAAGGGAACAAAAACCTCTCTTGTAGTCATTTTCATGCACGGTATTTGAGGTGTAGAAGGGCCCACCTCTCAAAAGATGTTTCTTTATTCTTTTAGGGACCAAGGAGAGGAACCTAGAAAAGAAAAACAAAAAGAAAACTAAAAAAGAAAAGAAAACAAATAAAATTTATCACTTGGCTGCCTCCAGGAAGCACAGATTTTTAATGTCGGTTGCTCAATGTGACCTGCCAAAAAAGTTCTCATATTTCTCGGGCTCTTTCTTCCTTGGATCCACAAATTTTCTCAATGGGAGCGAGCTTTTGAAGCAGTCAAGGGCTCTAGAGATATAAGTATTTTTTTCATTTTTTTCATTTTTGGAAATATAAATGCAGACTCGATTGACTTTACAGAAAATAAAGGCTTAGACTTGTAAGGTAAAGATGAGCAATGTTCAGAATTAAAAGAGAAGCTAAGGGAAAAAAATAGGATGAGGTTTGGTAGCCTCTAACTCTTTTACCTGAGGCTCCCCAAAATGAAGCACGGGCTCATACTTAATCTCACAAACTTGTTCTTGCCATGGCAGAGAATAAACATCGTCATCATCATCGATCCAAAAGAATTTCTCAATAAGATCTGTCTCGATACCACTGATGATGGGAAGCTCTGAATGATTCTCCAATGTCAGCCCATAATTTGCAAAATGAGGTATATGATAGACCTCAATTGGCATGAGGGCTTGAATCTCCATGTGAGACTCAATAGACTTCTGCTAACACTCAGAGGAACCATTAGCAAGTTCACACATTATAGAACCGAACATCTTACCTTGGTCTGAAGCTTGAGGAATCAGCTGCTCAACTTGATGATCGATGCTAGTCGCTTCACTGCTTAGTTCGGTATGATCAGAAGATGGTTCCATCCAAGACTCTTCAAGTTTCCCAGTTGATTCAGTAATCTAAGCAATGAGGTCACTCAGATTCTGAAACTCAGCTCTAGCTTTGGATTCAAAATGGAAGCTATCCTGCTGGAAACTCGTGAATTCTTATTGACTAAAGGAGGGTTCTTGCACAAACTCACCAGAGGTGTTTGAAAGCTCCTTAACCAAATCTTCTAAAGACACATCTAAATTGGAGGAAGAGGATGTCTTGATGATGAAGTTTGGCTAGGAATCTCCCATGGAAGATAATAATCGCACTCAGGACCACGCAAAACCTATAATTTCCTAATAGCCAAAACTTGAACAATAGAGGTTAGTTCAGATATTTGATTTCTAAGCTCATTAAATTCTCTTACCTCTTGTTTTGTTCGCTAAGCCGCTTGCTTCGCACAAAGCATGTTGCAAAATTGACAATTAAAGAACACAAAAAATGGAACGTAGAGTAGGGAAAGATCGACACACAGATATACGTGGTTCACTAATAGTGTGTTAGCTACGTCCACGGATAGAGGGAGAACAATATTATTTCGAGAGAATGTTCTCAGGATTACATAAAAAACGGTGCCTCTAGGTTAGAGAGTTTATATATCGCACTGATCTAAACAGATTCAAGGAATTTCAACAAAGCACATAGTAGATATTCAAATCGTTTGCCATGATAAAACAAGTGGACATAAGAAAAGAAAAATATTTTTGGGTTTTTAAAGATTACATGTCAAATTCAATTAAAAGAGAATGGCTTGCCTCCCCGACAAGGGCACCATTTTGTTTGTGAGTCGAAAATCGATGTCGTTAATTCAACTTCAACTTGAAACAAAAAAATATTTATAAATCATTGAAACTTACTTCTTATATTAACAAGTAGCATAAGCAAGTACGGGGTCGAACCACATGGAGACCAAGATTTAATCTTCTCTTAAGCTATGTTCGACTATGAAAAGTAGTAAAAACGGGGTTTTAGTTTTGAATAAAATGAAAACATGCAAGGAATTAAAATGCAAGGGATAAATGTAAACTATAATCGATTTATCTAGTTTCTAGAGTCATTCAATGCAATTTCTATCATCAATTTCTGAAACATAAACATACAACTAATTTATGTATGCACAACTACTCACTCGATGCGATCTAACTAGCCTCTACAAAGGCGGACAACTAGCAAGAATCTAATCAAGAAAGCATCCTAATTATTAATTAAGGTCGAAAAGGCCATACCTCAACTAATCTACATGATTCTAAATTCTATTGGTTTTGATAGTGGCTATATAGAAGTAAAAACACATGCATCATGATTTAGGATTAAATTGTACTGATTAATTGTTAGAAAAACCATGTTCAATCAACCAATTTTATCTTCGAACCTACAATTCATGCATCCTAGGAATAGCCATCAAATGCACAATTAACTAATACTACTTAATTGATTTTTAGCTAGATATTCAGGTAAGAATGCGAAGTAACTGAAAACCGATTAGCCATGCACGATTATACGTGAACAATTAACCTCACAATCATGCTTTTAGAAATTATAATGGATTCGAAGAAGACACAAATTCAACATGCAATTTATTTAAGAACACAAAAATCTCAAGAAATTAGCAAAGAATTAGAATTCCAAAAACTAGATAGAAAATCGTTACCTCAAACATCCATAGATAAATCGAAGAGAAAGATCCAATCCATTGTTTACAATCCAAAATAAAATAAAAATCTAACCTAAAAATATAAAAAAGATAAAGGAAGGGGAAGAAGCCACTCCTCGCCCTCTATCAGATTTTGCATCCTCCTTCTACCTAATTCAGAAAAAACACTTTTATACAATAGGTACAGTGTTACAACACTAACAGAAGTATTGCAATGCTCTTCTTGATCCAACCCTCAAGTGTTGGAGTGGCATTGTAACGTTACTATGACGCTGCTTGTGACGGGCGCTCATGCACGAACGCATTGGCGTTTCGTTAATAATCATAGCATTGCAACACTAAGGGTAGTATTGTGATGTTGTCCTGTATACGAGCCTACTGTCTTACAGCATTGCGTTAGAGCATTGAGTGAGGGTTGCGACGCTCCGGTTAGAGGCATTTTGGTAATTTCTTCTCCTTTGAAGTCTGGATGCTCAAATCACCTCCAAATTGCTTCAAGTTAACTCTGTTTCTCTCCAAATGCTCGGTTCCACCTCTTCCGCACTACCTACAAAATAGGATAGTTAACATTAAAAATCTATTGACGATCCTAAACTAATCTAGGAGTTATAGCTCTTTTTTAAAGCTATCACAGGCTGGATGATCTAAAACATATTGTAAATATGTAAGTTTGTCAAATATTATATTACTATAGTTAAATTTCAATTCTTTAAGTTTGTTAAAAGGATTTCATTTGTTTTTCAATGTTCTTATCTATTATTTAAGGCAATGAAAATGTATATGGCTCAAAGTACCCATCAAATACAAAAAAGTGCCAATACATCATGGCTCCCCATAAAGGTAAATAAAATTGAGTAATAATCAATTAGCTATTATTACATGTAAAAAAATATTAATTATCGTTATTTAATTTTAAAGTCCAGTGCCCTCGTCGAAAAGGTTGCGTGGAGTATGAATATTATGTGATGAGATTTATTGAGAAGGTTTACATCATCGAGATACAACTATCAAGTCTCTTATATGTCACTATTCTAACTTTTTACATATTGCGAACTTAGTAATAATGAATTTATTGTAATATTTGTTATTTATTTTCTTTGATGTAGATTAATACTAAGAACTCTTTTACGCAAGAAGAACTCAATGAGATCTAAGTTGAGTGGGCGGAGCATATGTCTTGAGTTATTAATTGGTTATTAAACGATCCCTTAGGCCCCAATTTCAAAAACCAAATAGGGTCTTGAGTGATTATAGGTTTAATTTTAAAAAATCAAAATCAAAAATCAAAAGTTATCAAATAAGGGTATGGTTGGCAACAGGGCGGGGCAGGTCCGGGGATGCACTCTCCATCCTCGTCCCCGTGGGGATTTTTAATCCCTGTCCCCACCCCCCATTTTTGAGAAGTAGGAGTCGGGATCAGAGAATCCCCATTCGGGGACCGAGTCCCCATGGGAAAAAAATTCCCTATTCTATATTTTTTATTTTTTATATTTTTATTTAAAAATCAATAATTTTTTTTTGTATTTATATTGAAATGTATACCTTTTAGGGTAACATGTTAGATTATTATTGTTTATTTATTTAAATCAATACTAAAAAATATTTTAACATTTCTTTACTTTAAAATTAAAAAAAGTTAAAAATTAATTATATTATGAAAGAAATAAAAAAAAGTAAAGAAAAAAAAACAAAAACAAGCTACTGTTATATATATAATTATATATATATATATACACACACATAAATAAATATATGTATTAAAAATGTTTAAAAAATTATTCTTATTCGGAGCGGGGACGGGGACGAGCAGGAATACCCTCTCCATCTCTGCCCTGTCCCCGGTTCAAGCACCCATTTTGGGTCAATGGTTTGACTCCATCCTCCATCAAATCGGGAATTCTCCACCTTGATTGGGTAGGTACCTGGGGGGACTCAACCCCGCGAGGAATTTTACCAACCCTAAACGAGGGATTGATTTTCAAATTTTGGTTTGAATTTTGAAAACAATACTTTTAAATTGTAGCTTACAAGATATACAAACAAACAAATAAAATTAGTATTTATAAGGTTAATTTTCAAAAATCAAGAACCAAGGTCCCATTTAGTAGCCATTTAGTTTTTATTTTTTGAAAATTAAGCATAAAACACCTCTTCTACCTCTAAATTTCTTGTTTTGTTATATATATTTTTTACCATTGTTTTCAAAAACAATGCCAAGTTTTGGAAACTGAAAAAAAAAAGTTTTAGAAGCTTGTTTTTCTTTTCAAAATTTGGTTTTGATTTAAACTCTTATACTCAAGAAAGATATAAATCATTGTAAAAAATTATAAGGATATAGATTTAATTTCGAAAATAAAAAATTAAAAACTAAGTTATCGTTTGATAATCATTTTGATTTTTAGTTTTTAATTTATGATTTTTGAAAATTTGTTTTTGGTTTCAGTTTTTTGAAAAGCAAAAATCATACACTTTTGGTTACTAATTTTAGTTTTCTGTTTCTTTAGAAACAAAAGACATGTTTGGTAATTACTTTTTGTTTTCTGTTTCTAAAAATTAAAACAAAAAATATTTTTAATAATTATTTTTTTAGAAAAAATCAAATTAAGTTTTGATGACTTTTTAGTTTTATACTTTTTTTTTTTTTTTTTTATATATATACAAAAATGAAATCGAACTTTTACAATAACTTTCTATCCAATATACATAGTTATAAAATTATTTCTTTATTTTTAATTTTTTTTCTAAAACAAATCATATTAATAAAAGCATTGGGAATATTTTTTATGCATGGACTAATCACAAGTTACATAAATAAAAATAACAAAAATAGACATATTGATGAAATATAAGAAAATAATTTCATTTAGAATGTAACAATGAAAACGATTAGTCTAAACCCAATAAATCTACATTGTTCAATGCATGTTGTTTCCTTAAGATAATTTGTTTTCTATATAATACTTAATATATCATGAACAATCGTCTCCTAAGATAGGGCGAATTACTAATATATGAATGCAATATTTCAATCACATGACTTGACAAATATTACTATATATAAATAATGATAGTAATTATATATATATGAGATAAGAATTGGGATAATAATTCTTTTATGTTTTTGTGTTTTTAAACTAATAAAAAAAATCTCATATTTAAAAATTATTAGAAGCGACTCAAAATAATTACATTTTTGTTAGGAAAGATATATTCTTCCACTAAAATTGTATTCTTTACCAATAAATAAATAAATAAATAAATACATAACCTTATCGAGAGTTATAATTTTCTAAATTTAAAATGCTAATAATAATGATAATTTTTATCCTATTTTCCAGCCGTCTTAACTTTGATGCTTCGCTAAATTTTAAAATAATAATTATAATAATTTTATTCATATATTTTCCAACCCTTTTAACTTTAAAATTTGAGTTGTTTTGAAAAAGCTAATAAACATGAGAATTAACGTGAAAATGAAGTGTATAATAAAAAAAAAATATATATTTTTAACATTGGTTTCCATTCAATTTTATATAAAAAGTGTAAAAAAAATGTTGTATCAAGAAGGATTTGAAAACAAGTTTGAAAGGTATTTACCTATACCATTAGGTCAAAATACATTTGACCTAACCCGAGAAAGAGTAGTAGAAAAAAAACCAGAAAAATTGTGTAGATCCTGGGGTTCAAACACAAGAAACAAAGGTGAGGAATGCCTTTAAAAAAGATCTTTTTTCTTGTTTTCAAAATTCCTTACCAAATTTTAAAACCTTTTTAAAATTGAAAAATAGAAAACTCAGTTGACTACTAAATAGATTTGTTTTCTAAAAACAAAAAGATAAAAAATCGATTGGTTATTAAACCGTTCTTAAATGATTATCAAATGAAATCGAAATGACTAGGTTTTTTTTTCTCTCCTAACCCAATCATCTAGGTGGAATTGGATATTAGATAAATAACAAATCAATGAGACTTTTCACCCACTAAACCAAACTTGACTACCAACCAAAATTTTGATGTAGCTTGTCCATTTAAAGTGATTGATTTTTCTTCTCTTTTTGCCTTTAGAAGCAACTTCCATTGTATCTTTAATTAGCACAACTTACACATCTTTCAGTAGTTGAAAATATGTGGCAGCCTTCTAATCATGAAGGGAAGATATAACATGATTGTAAATCCCATATTCTAGCATTAAAATATACCTTTCCATGACACATTTAAAAATAGGACTAAATTAATTTTAGGACCATGTACTATACGTATATAATGGTAAATAATAATAATCATAATAATAATATATGATATTATCTATTTTTTAAAATATAAGTTAATTCTAATTATTTTGCTTTTAGTCTCCCTCGAAATATCTCTTGTATCTATAAATTTCCATTTTATTAATCGTTCTAAGACTTTAGTTGGACTCAGAGTCCGAACATCAATAACAATAATTTTAAAAATGTAATTGAAAAATGGTTGACAGTTATTGAAAAGTGTATCTTATTCCACTTAATTTGGGCTCGTTGTATGATTTGTATGATTTTATATGTTTATTCTATGATTTTATAGATATTGAGTATTTAGGGAGTAGAATTGATAATTGAACTGAAATTGGATCAAAACGAACAAAAAAAAAAAGGAGCTCCAAAAGCATTAACTCAACAAAAGAAGGAAAATTATGAAAATACCCTTAGAGTAGCGTCGTGCGCGGTGCCAAAACCCGAGATTGTGTAGAGGCAAGAGCGTTGCAATGCTGGTTGACATAGAAGACAGAATGGTTGGTTTCAGGATAGCGTTGCGACACAACTACGATAGGACACATAAGACAGAATGGTTGATTTCAAGGTAGCTGATGCGACGCTACGAGCTTTGGCTGATGGAATAGATGCGTGCACACGATGGCGCTGTGATGCCCACCTGTTATTATTAAAAACTAAATTTTCCGATTTAGATTAAAGGATCTCGGGCTTGCAGCCTCCAACTCGAGTTTTCTCTAAACTTTTTTCACTCTCAATCTGCAATTTTGTTTTGTTAAACATTGAATTTGATCTTGACACACTATGAGCCGTTAGGTAAGTCCTTTTCTAGTTTAGGATAGAATTGAAACCCATGAATTTTGGTTGTGAGATTTGTTAAATGTTAATTGTTTGCTAGAATTTTATTGTTCTTGAATGCAATTTATATTATATGCATGGGAGAGTGAAGGACAAAAGCTTGTCGAAGCATTCAATTAATGAAATAAATTTCCATCTCTAAACCTAACTAGAACAATAATATCAGAAGGTTGGGTTGAATCCACAGGGAGCCTTTTCATTTCCCTAATTACGTTTCAAATTTCAGGTGACGGGCTGGTGGGGTTTGTGATTGAACTAGTGAAATGTAATTTCTTAGAATGTAAATTGCATATAATATAATGTAAAGATGCTAGAATTAAAATGGACGTAAGCGAGTACTAAAAAAGCCTAGTCTTGGTGTTCGGATACATCCAATTGATTAGATGATCATAGGACACTAAAGTAATCACTCATTCATGTAAGTGCTTAGCCAACTTGTCTGAAAATGCCAAGACAAACACCCTTAAATGAACTTAATTTAGGTGCTTAATGGATTGGGTACGATAGCGCTCGACTTGAATAGTGCAAGTTTAGTAATTGAATTCATTCTTGAACTAAACGGATCATGCATGATTGTAAACTAGACTACTGATATAATTACTAATGTTATTAATCCCAAATTAGAAACGTATCATACTAGGACAACTAATATACTTAAACATGTTATCAGTCGCAAATTAGCAAAAACAGGTTAATTACAGTAGAAACAAGGAAAGAAATAAAAAAAGATGAAGTAAATTAGAGAATATATGATGTAAAAGAGGAAAAGAACTATTTATATTAGGTTAATAGCGACGCGATACTCTATGGGAGCATTACGACGTTGGACAAAAAATTCCAAGCTTCCAATAGCGTGGAGCAATGTTGCTTGATCTTTCTTCGTGTGAGCAACGTGGGACAATAAGCAATTCATTAGCTACTACCTTGTAACATCGTGGAGAACTATCCATGAGGGTTGAAACACTGATCACAGGGGCAATTTGGTCATTATTTCTTCAATTTGGTTAGTTTGATGGCCCTCTCTTAGTGCTGTCGTTTTTGTTAATCAAGCAAGATGTTTTCTACTCTATGACTATTGTTGTGCATAATTGTGTTCTTGCTTGTTGCACATCATTCCGTCGTGCAAGTTATTCATCTGTTGAAGTGCAGCACTTTGAAGTAAATCACGGTCTTAGAGGGAACCTAAGCCATTGCTGCCAGAGAAGGGATTCTCAGTCTTAGACAAAGCCTAAGATTCAGCTTCGAAGAAGGAGTTCTCCATCTTACAGGATCCTAAGACTCATCAGTGAAGGGAGTTTGCTAACTTGAGAAAAGATATCATCGTGAGAGGATTCTCACTCATCTTTAAAGCCAAGGTGATCAACACTAATATTTTCAAACTTAGGGGGAGCCTAAGTTCACTTGAGAGGAAGTCTCACATCCAAGGGGAGCCTAGGTGTCTAATGGGTTGAGCTCTATATGAGTCACTATAATGGCCTTGTATTATAGATAAATATTACGTTGTAAACTGCTTAACTCTTTAATATTAATGGATTATATTTCCTAGGCACACTTCCCCTCAGACATAGGTGTTTCAATAGCGAACTGAGTTACCAACTTTTGTGTATTTCTACTTATTTACTTGTGTTATATTTTTATTGTGTCAGTGGTTGTCAGTGCTTTTTATTTAACATTCGTATATCGAATGGCAAGTCATCCTATCATTTTTTCAATTGGTATCAGAGTGGATCATCTTTACTTCAGGCGTTTTGATCATGGACTGGATCAAAGAAGGTGGTTCTACCACTCATCCTTTGATTCTAGATGGGACAAATTTTTTGTAGTGGAAAGCTCGAATGACTGCCTTTTTGAAGTTAATTCAGTGCAAATCTTGGAAAGTTGTTGTAACTGGGTGGTCTCATCCTGCCATCAAGACTGACGATGGAAAAGAAATCTTGAAGCCAAAGTCCCAGTGGTCTGCTGAAGAAGATGAAGCTTCGTTGGAGAATTATCGTGCCTTGAATACAATATTTAATTGTGTAAAACGCAACATATTCAAGCTATTTAATACTTCTATCTCTTCTACGGAGACATGGGCTATCTTATCAGTTTCTCATGAAGGAACTTCTAAAGTCAATATGTCAAGGTTGCAATTGTTGACATCGAAGTTTGAGAGCCTTAGAATGCATGATGAAGAATCCAGAATTTAATGTTCGGTTGTTGGATATTGCAAATGTGTCATTTGCTCTTAGGGAAAAAATTTCTGAAGAAAAACTCGTCTGGAGGTGCTTAGGTCTATCTAAGATATTAGATATGAAAGTTACTTCCATTGATAAAGCTCAAGACATAACAAAGTTAAGAGTAGGTGAACTATTTGGCTCCTTGCTTATGTTTGAGATGTCCCTAGATGGAAAGACCAAGAAGAAGAATAAAGGTATTGCTCTTCAATCCTCAATTAAAGAGAGCCTTATTGATCCTGATAGAGAGTTAGATGATTTCCTCGTTGAATCTATAGAATTACTTTCAAAATAGTTTAACTGTATTTGTACTGTATGCATTACAAGTAAACTATAACAATTGTCTCAACATGATACAACGACTAATTCGAATGAAACAATGACCTTGAGCTACTATAATATGACAAAACTCTGGGATACTTGCTCTCAACTCAATTGAATATGAAATGAAATAAAGAGATAAGAGAACTTTACCAACTAGAATGAAATACTCCAAAATAAAGACATAAGTTGCTATTTAAAGGTTAATAACTTATAGTAATTCTCCATAAATAATAATAATAATAATATCAATAATAAATAAATACTGTAAAGTTGGAGGAGCAAAATGAGGCACAATGGGAACACGAATATTGAAAAATATAATATTACCATAATAACTAAAGTAAATTAATCAAAATTATGAAATTATGAAAATAGGAATAATGGAAATAGGAAAATATATGAATTTTTCATCTTTCATTCTCACTACTATGTGCTCTTTTTCAAGAGCCACCAATTGCCACTATTTATAGACAATATGGTAAGTAGGAGGTGAAATATATAAACACTAATGATGTGTAATTAAAAAAACACATAGAGAACATGTAGAATGACAATTGGATGATTGGAGAGTGATTTTTTTTTTATGACAATTGAACATTGGATATCTACTTTGTAATATATGTAATAATAAATAAATAAATAATTAATTAATTAAATTATGGAATTATATGTCAAAGATAACCGAGGTGAGTAGTTATTTGGTAGATCCAAACATAACTAATCAAATGGAAGTAACAACTGAATTAACTCACATGTTAAATTTGAAAGTTCAATTTGTAAATGAAGCATCATGGATTTTGATACTTTAATCAATTTGATTGTTTTGACATTAAATGTAATGCCCAGACCTAGGACTTTTAACCATTTCTTAACCATATATTTTTATATCCTCAAGATTTCTATCATTCAGTTGTGATGTAGGTTCACTTATGTATCCCATTTTGGTTCGTCTTCAAACCACATTTTATTGAGAGAGATTCCACTCTCATACTATACATAATGTTTCAAGTCAAAGATTCGACATGAATTTTAGGTCGGGAGCATTATATTAAACAAAAAAAATTAGGTGTAACAATGATTTTAATAAGTATATTAAATTCATCAATGTTTTACTTTTTTCACAAAATTCCAATAACCTTCACCAATAAGTATTTCATGAGCTAACATGTAAGTTGAAACACAAGCACAATTACAGGATAATGATTAGGTGTAAGCTTAGATTGCATTTAATTCTATGCATTTCTCCCTTGTTACATAGTAACAAAACAAACAATCTATTTTTTAAAAAAATAAATTTGCCACATGGTAAAATTTTATTGGACAACAATCTAGGGTACATAAATATAGATGCAGCCTAGACAGTACCCAAGTCTTTTTTCAATTACAAATGGGTTCCTATACCATTTGAAAGTCTTTAACTCGATCACAAACAAACAAATAAACAAAGTTAAATTACAAATTTAATTCCACAACTGTTAGTTTTGTGTCTATTTGGTCTTTAAACTATAAATGGTGTTCTTATATATATATCTATATATCTATATATATATCACTTCTAAACATTCAGTTTTTTTTTTATCTAATTGTTGGGGTTAGTGCCCTAAATCTCATGGTTCTCATTGTTTGTAAATTTTGTATATGAATTATTTATTTAATAAAATAAATTGCTATTTTATTTAACATTTAGATTGCATTAACTTAATCCAATAAACTAAGATACAAGGTTATTTTATGTAATTTAAACATGTTTATGGTTGAAATACATGTGGATCATGTTTAAGTAATAACCTAAATGGTTTATAATATATGGATAAGGTTGGGTGCCTTATCTTGGTGACACTATAGATACGAATCATTTTGTAATTGTTACAAGAGTTGTAAAATGTTACAAATGATCTGATCTTAATCGTTCATGTGGAGACATGCGAGTGTAGGTATCCTATATAAAGAGTTTGTATAAGACCGGACCGCGAAATGATTAGTCTCGTCTCTTTATAACGTTGTTGATTAAAGAAATTAACATCTCATAAGATGACAATAGATGACTCGACCTTAATCCTAAATGAGTTATGAACTCCTATTCATGAGGGCAATCCTTGATCTATATGAGTGTGGCCAGATTTGTCGACTCAATAAGCATACGATTTTAGGGATTTGTCCGAGTAGGGAGCTAGGAACATAGTTACACAAGATGAAATTTACTCATTCTCATCTTTAGGGTAAGTAGATGAATTGCTTTCTTAAAGGCTGTTGATTCCGGGTCTTGAACATTGAGACCCCACCCTCTCACTTGCTCGAGAGGGATTAGTTCATAGTTTGATTCACAAAAATATATCTAGAATAGTGTAGCTGTGGATTTTTAGTGGGGTGGCCTGCACTTAATGAATATTGATTAATTTAATTAAAAAGTTTAACTAATTAATCCTATATCAAATTTGTAAGACCATAAGGTCCCTTACTAGCTCACTAAGGGTAAAATAAGAATCAATTAATTTTTTTATTAATTTAAATTATTCAAATTAAATAAGAAATTTTCCTTATAAAATAAGGAACAAATTGGATAATCTGTTTTTTGAGTTTTCAAATTGAATTAAATTGGCAGGTACGTTTACCTTCCTCTATGGAATTTTGTTCCTTGACTAATTAGTCTCTACACTTTTTAAAAAATATTTAATAGATCTTTAAACTTTCAATTTTGTATCCAATAAATATCTGAATTTTCAATTTTGTATCTAATAAGTCCTTGTTCTATTTAACATTTTTTAAAATTCATAAATCTTTTTCTAGGTCTCTAAAATTGAAAGTTTAGTCCTCACTTGGTAACAATTTTTTCTATTTGTGAAAATTATGATTGTTCGGTTCTAATTTTTTAATTATAGTTTTCACATTTCTTAAAGAAACATTGAATCCACAGTTAAATTAAAAAATAAAAAATAAATTAAACAATTTTTTCCTGCTCTCATAACTTGGGTTATTTTTCAAATGTGTGTTTATAAAAGTAATCATAGACAATCATTTTTAAAAAGGTAAAGGCAATTATGGCATATTTTTTAAAGGAATTTCTTTAGTCATTGATTGGCTTGATAGTAATAATCAGTTCATTTTAACCTTTCGCACTAATTATCGATTTGAATTATTTGTACTTGATTGGTACATTTTCAAATTTAAAATATTTTTAAATGAAAAAATAGAATATTTATTACAATAAATTGGAATGTTTGGAACTTAAAACTACTAATTGAAATTAAAAGGAATTAAAATTTTAAGATTGCAATCCATTAATCAAAACGGTAAATTTCATCAATACATCATCGATTTATGATAAAGAGGGCCAAACCTCTTGTCCACGATTTAAATGTTTTAAAATTTATTATATTTAG
The DNA here is from genome assembly GCF_009727055.1 of Benincasa hispida. Classification (NCBI taxonomy): domain Eukaryota; kingdom Viridiplantae; phylum Streptophyta; class Magnoliopsida; order Cucurbitales; family Cucurbitaceae; genus Benincasa; species Benincasa hispida. The sequence continues at coordinate 34,987,629 of NC_052357.1, forward strand.
ATTAGTCAACACATTAACAGTTCTATTTATTTAAAAAATTGGGCTTCACCTCTATTGATGGCGAAATATAAAAATTAAGGGGTAATATTGTCATCAATCTCATTCCCATTAATTATTACCTGGATCCACACATCTTTTTTCCTAATTTTTCGTCATTTACCATTTCTCTCAAAATCTATATCAATTATCAGCATCGATAATCAGTAATTAATTTTATAAATAACAATGTTTTTGTTATCCTTCATTTCTCTCTAGATTCATACTCATATCCATATTAATAATTTATGGGACTCGAGGTCTCCTCAACTTTATGCTCTCTCTCTATATAATTGACATAGTAGCAAAACCATTAGTTAGCCCAATAGTAGATTTGCCTTCCAGCCCCCTCTAGACCCAAATTCAAAATTCAAGCCCCCTAAATCTGCCATTGGATATGGATATCCATAATTTAATAAGTTGATATTTTTCTCTTTCTATCCATCATTTTTGATCTCGAGATCCATACCCATATCCATATCTATACCCATATCCATACCCATATAAATAATCTATATTCATATCGTCGATATATACATAATTAAGAAGTTATAATTTTCCTTTTATCTGTTATTTTTGCTATGTCTTATTTACAAGAATGATAATCAATTTAGCATTTTTATTTTTTATTTTTATGCATAATTTCTAGCCTCTTTTTTTTTTTTTTTTTTTTTTTTTTACATATTTGCGTGTATAATATTTTTTTTCCTGTTGGGAATCCCAAATTGAAAGAACTCAGGGTTATAAAATAGATGAGTTACTCCTTCAATTGCCAATTGGTTTTGAGATTATGATATATTGTGAACCCAAAAGACATACTATCTTCAAAGGACAAAGACACATCTCGTTCATCTCGAATCAACTTGCTCTTATGATTGTCCTCACTCATATAGCCATGATCATATCTTTTTCCTAATCAATGCGTGATTTTGTTTACACTCTTAACCCACAACCGTATCGTATTCACAATAAATTTTATTAAATCAAACTTGTTCTTATATTCATTTGGAGAAAGTTTAAGTTTTCAGAGTAAAATTAAAATTATAACCACACAAACATTCACCAAATAAAATAAACTTAAAGTAAACGAAGAATAAAACTCCATTCTCCAATCCACTTGAGTTCATCATAATTAATCTTTGAAAGTGGTCTTAATCTTTGCAGCTATATTAGTCCATTTCTGTAAAGTAAGATATTATCTTTTCCTTTAGCCATTTTTGGAAAGAAAAATTTATTTAACCATCTTTAAAGTCATTTGTCCAATATTCCAATTTTTTTAGCTTACTCAAATAAACTCTTATCTATTTCGAAAAAGATGGGTGCAATCAAAGATGTATGAAATTATATATTGTTAGAGAAAAAAATTAAAGAGGGAAATGATGGTGATGATGCATGATTGATTTGCATGCATGGAAAATAGAAGGGGTAGGTTAGGATATATCACAATCTTGAGCAATATAACCAAGGCCAATGGGGACCCATTCTTCTTCCATCATGGGAGACATACATTTCTTCTTTGTCCTTTCCTTTTTACCCACTACCCCAATTTCTCACACATCACATTGAGAGATATAGACTAGTGAGAGAGATAGAGACTTGGAAAAGACACACTATGCCAATAGAGTTTTTTTTTTTTTTTTTTTTTTAAGAAAGAATAATTCTTCTATATGGGCACTTTCCTCCTCAAATCTCAAAAGCTTTAGATGCATGGTAAAATTTTCATTTTTTTTTTCCTTTTCTAAACTCTATCTCACCCACATTATTGTTCCAACTTAAGTGTGATAGTTTTTTTTCTAAAAAAAGTTTAACATATGGTGGGAATTCAAACATTTGACTTAAAGATCCATACGATAAATATTATGTGAATTGAGCTAGAGAAACTGTTATACTCTATGAAGCACATATACTTCATGTGCGGCAAAGAATTTGTATCAGACACGTATCAGATACCGATACTTCCAGATACTTTCCAGATACGTATCTGACACACGATTTGATGTATCTATCTCTATGCATATTTTTTTTTTTTAAATAAAAAAGACAAACAACTCATCTAATCTTTCCCAATCTAAAACTAGGCAACCTATTTAAAAAGCTCACTACTTGAGTTCAAAACTAAAAGTAAAAAAAATAAATAATAGACCAAACTCTAGACTAGAATCATCTAATCTTCATCTTCACATTTGAGTCCCCACAAAGTCCACCAAAATATAAACCATTTGGATATCTTCAACAATTCAATGAAGAAGTTCTTCGTTTATCTTCATATTTCTCCCTCTAATCTTCTTCTTCTTCTTCTTTACAATATGAATCATTTTTCTTTGCATTTTATTAATTACTGTACTTCAAAATCTTAGATGTTGCTTTTTTCTGTATTATATTTCAGTATTTGTATTTTATTTTGTGTTATTGTTATTAACTTCTATGTTAAATTTATCTATATCCTAGATTTTTTTTTAAAGAAAAAGAAAATGTATCTTCAACGTATCAGTGTTCTCACTTTTAGAAATATATATATATATGAAAAATATATATAAAAAAATGGTGCATCCTTAGATATATCTGTATCTTAATTTTATAAAAATTGACGAATCATCGTATCCCATCGTATCCGTATCGTGTAGTCGTATCTATGTCTGTGCTTCATAGGTTATACTATTTTGAGAGAGACAATTATAAGACGTAAAAGCTTAGAGAAATAAGAGCAATATGTTTTTACCCTTTTTAAAAAGTGAGATAGTTTAAAAGGTTAAAAGCATTTTAACCTCGACCAGAGAAAGTAAAATATCCGAATTTGTTGTACTTAGAGGGAGAGAAAAAGTCCCATTAGGGTTTTTTTTAAAAAAAAAAAAAAAAAAAAATAATTCGGACATTATTTAATATCTTTTGCTTTTGATGGTTGATGGAGAGAATACGCTGCCTTGCTTTTCCTTCCTTTCTTTATTACTTTCATTGTTTTTTTCCTCTCTCTCTCCTTTTCCTTTGTCCGACCAAATTTCTTTGCCCTCAACTCTCCCTTTTCCCACATCTAGTAAATAAATAAATAAATAAAAACTCAAGTATTATATTATTTTATGTGTTCATCAATATTATAATATAAATTTTATCTCGAGTAAAAACTCAAATTTAACCACTTTCACGAGAAGTTACTAATATCTTCACCATCTTGGAGTTGATAGTAGAAGTTATGTCAGTTAAATTATGTTTTTATTGACCAATTTAGGTTAGAGTGTTTTATAGTACAACTCTGGAGGTGGGAGATCGAACCTCTAACTTTTAGAGAGAAGGTACATACCAATTATCATTGATCTAAGTAGTTAAGGTTAAAATTAATGTAAATAATTATGTTACGACTAATATCTATTTTCTGACACTAAGTGAACCAATTAAACTTTGCTCTAATATAAATTTGATAAGTTTCAAAATATCATATATCCCTCATCTTTTTTTAATAACTTAAAAGTCATATTTAATAATCATTTTATTTTTTGTATTTTTATTTTAAATTAAACTTACAATCATTATTCCTATTTAAAGTTTTCTGACCCTATTATCTACTTTTTAAACATATTGTCAAAAACCAAACGACATTTGGAAAACAAAATGGTTATAAACTTAGGTTCAATTGTTATAGATTTTTAATTTGGTTGGTGTTGGTTCGATTTCAATTGCTAAAATTGTGTGATATGTCGTCGTAACCATTTTTATTTTTATAAATTTTAGAATATGAAAGGAATTAGCTTTTAATGAGTAGTACAAGAAAGTATACTATCCAAAAAAAAAAAAAGTAATTTAAAATAAAATTGGCATGCTCGTATCATTGAATATTTTTTACTACTCACCCTTAATTTTGGAGCGTGTGATTCGATATTAGAGTATATGTCTTAGAGTAGTTAAACTATACTCATATTAGCACCTTATTATTTAGTTGTCATAGTTTATTGTATGTCACAATGTGTCAAGTTGTCACTCATTAATCTAATTATTAAGTTGCATCAAATTTAGGCAATGATATATATGGGTATAAGAAATTGTTATTAGAATAAAAATCGAAAATTCATGACCTAATTTAACATTTTATAATTTAGGGACTTAACATTAAAATATTGATATGATTAAAGTTATAGTAATCCATTAACATTTTTAAAGAATCAACGTAGTTAAAACTTCTCTAATCTATCAACTTAAACTTTTGAGGTTAATATTTGATTTAACATAATATCAGCAAAGACTTAAGAACTCATATGTTCAAACCCTTGAAATGTTATTAACCTAGTTTTTCTGCAAATTTCCAAGCTTGAAGAAGTGTTGAACTAATGATATAATTAAATTTAGCATAACCTATATATAAGTTGAAGCTTTTGGATTTAATGATGATTTAGAATTTAATTTACCAACTCAAATCATAAAAAATTAAAGAAAAATTGTACTAAATGGCCGACATGTGAGTATCTAGTTCTGAAAAATATCGTTTTTTAATTTACTGAAATATGACCATCGATTTTTTTATTAGGTTCTTCCATATTTACCTCATGACATTGTATTTCTACTGCGGGAGTGTATACATAGATTCTCCCCTTATTTTTAGGTGGTCTATGAATAAACTTCATGGTTTGAAAACTTAAAGTTATGTCTTTTAAATTCGTTATCGAAATTTCAATATCTTAGGTCTAGATTAACATATTTTACTTTTGACTACTTTTTAGAATTTTAACTAAATACGGTAATTTCACCAATCACTGTTTGATAATCTCGTTATTGGATTGATATTCTCAAAATGTATCCAAACATAAGATACTTAATCGATTTTATATATTAAAGTTTACAAATTGATTTGTGCCCTCCCCTATATAATTCGAGTATCGGATTGTGATCGTAATACTTTTGTAAAGCTTTTTAGCCAAAATGTCGTCCTATACATTATGAAATTGCACAGGGGAATAGTGACATGGGGTTAGAATTAGCTTTAACAAAGTTTGGAGGGGACGTGATCTACCTTAAGATCAATAGAGGATTCAAGCGATTATACATACACACCGACCCTCGTGTTTTTCAGCTCTAATTTGATTGGGAAAAAAATAGGTATAGGAGCTTTATTGTTCTACGTAGTACGAATGCATCATATTTGCTTAGAATTACCATGTATTTGTTGGGAAAACCCTCGTCACTGGTAACGTAGGAATAAGCAACAAAAATTAAGAAATTAAAAGAAATACATAAATAAGAAACACAAGAATTTACGTAGAAAACTCCAAATACGGAGGAAAAACCGCAACCATAAAAAATAAATCCACTATGTGGAAATCTTTTACAATTTGACAGAATAATTATCTCTCTGATTCTAATTACTAGATCATTTTCTCAAAACTTTTGTACTACTCACACACTATTTTCTCCACTCTCAAACTAGAGAATACATAAAGAGAATTTAACTAGAGTTAACGCACCAAAACTAGTATTTCTAATTTGGACAATTTGAAAACAAAGTCACATGCTTCTTTTATAGCGCGCTTGGAGCTCAATATTTTCTTAACCTTTTCGATGCTAGAAACCTACTTTTATAATATTTTGCCGAAACTAAACAAATTCCACATTGACAATATTTTGAAGAGTCATAGCTTTTACTTCATCTATTGTCTTTACCAACAACCATAAATCTCAAGTCATATAATTATAACCTACTTCACCATAAAGAGTAGATCACTTGGTCTCACCTTCCAGAGTTTTCTTTTCCGTCACATGTCAATAGTCCTTGCTGAAATATATGGTACAACTTGCACTTACTTGGATCATCCAGAAGTTCTTCCACCATATATCTTGCATAATCATTGAGCCAATGCCTATGGGTAAACTTTTAGCACCTCAAACATCCTATCCTCTATCATACTAAAGCCAACATACCACAAGGATGAATTACATCTTTCTCCATATGAAGTCAATGTCTCTCTTGACGACACACACAAAAGTACTTTATGTTTGCATTGTTCTTGTTCTTGACTTCTAAAATGAATGTTGCCTTCTTACTAGCAATCCAATTGTATTGACAAATCTATCAAGTAGAATTACATGTTTCATTCCTCCCCTTGGGCCCCAAAAAAAACCATAAAAAAATGTTGTTATTTTTTGTTGATAAAAAATTTGCCCCATTTGAATACAGTTGTTCATACTTGTGGAAGGAGGTTATCACATCAATGTTTTGAGTAAGATCATTGGGTAGGAAAAAATTTCAACCTTGGGAAGGTAAACCTTTTTAATATTGTTATTAATGTCAATGTGTTGGGTTGAATTGTTAAATGCATATTTGTTTTCTTACTGGGTGTTGCAACAAATGAAGTGGTAAAAGCCATAGAGCAAGTGATTGACATATAAGATTTTCTTTGTAGGGTGAGTGGAAAAACTTGATTGCAATGTACCTTAGTGCTTGCTTCTTTGTAGATTGTACTTAGTTTCTTGTAAAACCTTTACCATTGTTTTGTTTTTTGTTTTTTTTGTTTTTTTTGTTTTTTTTTGTTTTTACTTAGGCCATGTTTAACCCAGGTGAAAGGTAATCCATTAATGGTAATGTAAAAAGTGATCTCAGTTGATTACTTTTATTGTTGTACGTTTACCTATGTTTCGTAAACGTAATGAGTTGTGGGACCCACTTTGAAATTGTAATCAAATCGTGTAATCTAATTGAGGAATGGAGGGTGCTCAATCTGATTGTGGTTGAAAATTACGTGGGACCCACTACCTTTACCATTACCGTTACAGATATTGTTTTTGTAACAGTATGAAAATTATGAATATGTCACATTTATTATTACCTTTACCTTTATTGTTATTGTTATCATTACTGTTAGGGTCAAGCAGTAAAGATAATGATAATGATAACAGTAAAATATGATAGATTCATAATTCTAGATAAACTCAGGGAGACTCTCTATAGACCTTGGAAATTTTCTTTCCATTCCGAGATAAAGCTTTTATATATCTCGATCAAAAGCAATCCAATTACATTTTTTGTTCAGGCCTATTACGATTCATCCATCAATCAAATCTCATTTTGATTACACCAATTCTCATTACAGATAGTAAACGTGGCCATAATTTCTTTGTAAAAATCTTATCAATTATAGGCATTTCTGTGACATTTAACAAACTGACATGAGATGTATTTAATTGTCAATGTAAAAGTGTCATACTATGCGCTTTGTTCACAATAGAAAGGTGTTGTCATATGATATTTGTTGACTTAAAAGCGTTGTTATATGGTCTAGATCTTCTTGACAATAAAAAGTGATACCGTTAACTTTCTTGTAACAATGCAAAAATGTCATTGTGTATGCTTTACAGACATTGTCATCATTACTCATAGTTGTACAAAAGTATCAAAATTTTGATTCAGTTAATAATAATGATAACTAGTCATAGTACACATAACAAGAGACAGTTTATAATTGTTAGCAATGGTTTATTGTGGAAAATAAGATACGATCATTAAAAAGCTAATTATGCATAATATTATTTTTGAAAATGTCATAAATACTCTTACCTTGATGTGCAATACAACGACTGAAAATAACTATCACGAATATTAGTTGCAGCAATTTTTACATGTCATCGACTCCCAGTTTTCTCTTAGCAGTCGTCAATACTCTTACCTTGTTGTGATACATGTAATATAAACAAAAGTATAGTTCTTGAACTAAGCAAAGAGTAAAATTCAATCAACTACAACAAAATGTAAATATTAGTTCAACTACTCAATCCACCATAAAAATAAAAAAGAATGTACTCATACAAGAAAAATTCCAAAACAAGAAATTTATAAAGCAAAAAGAGTATGAGAAACCCCTAATATGCATTACAATCTTTGTTTTCGTGCCGTGGTACACCATGGTCCCAAGCCTCAAATATCTTTTTTGGCTCCAAAGAATGTCTCTTTAACCCTCTAGAATGAACAAGAATCGAAATGGGAACATTTCTCAATGGCTTCTCAAAAATTAAATGAAAAAACAAAATATGTTGTCAATCCTACTTAGCATTGATACACTAGGGGCAGCATCTCAACTTTGTTCCATAACTTATACCAAATTAAAATAACCCTTAGAAAACACACATGCCCCTTTTCTCATATTTCGATCAAAATTTGTAATGTGAAGACACTATAGAGAACATCTCAACACTATTCTCGTAGGAGCAATGACTTTGTTGTAGCATTTTACCTTTTCGGGATTCCTAAATGCATCATTCATAGATATGACTATTGCTCCTAATTGTTTCTTTTGACTCTAAAGATCCCGCAATCTCATATGAATTATTGTGTAGGTCTTAATTGCTCGTTTTCTATAAAATAGCAAGATAAACACATGAAGCACTAAATTAAATCCTAAAACTATGAATAGTTGACATTTTGTATGCTATCAATGGTCTAAACCAAAATTTTAATGGTTGTTTAGAGTGCGAGGCACGCTCTAGGAGGTGAGGTTTTGATTGGAAATATTTTAGCTTTCTTTACAAGTTAAGAGAAAGAAGAAACAAACACTAAATAAAAATATAAAAGAAGAAGAGAGGATTGCAAATTTTGATGACTTAAATATGTTGTATAAGTCAAAGAAAGATTTCTTGAGGAACCGTCCAAACAACAAAAAGCCACCACAAATTTTCCACTTTTTTTTTTCTCTTTTTTCTTTTTTCTTTTTTGTATGTTCTTCCTCCCATTCACCTTTTCCTTTTCAGATTCTATATCTGATTTTTCTTTTTTATTATAAAATTACAACGACACCCAACACTTTTTTTCTGACCATAATACCCCTCTCCAATTTTGTCTATTCCTTTTCTTCTACCATGCTAGGACTTTATGGGGCTAGTCATTAGTCAATCAAAGTGTTGTTGATCAAATGCATGCTAACAATATTTTCATTTCAAAATTATGAAACCCTTTTGGTTGTATATATTCTAATAATAGTCTAAAAGCTAGGTGTTTTGCTTCTCAAGGTAGACATCTCCCCCATTATCTAGGGCTTTTATGGAAGTAAATTATTAAATCTAACAAGTCCATTGTAATCGTATTAATGTACTTTTTTTAGTATAATAATTGTAAGGGTGTAGAATTCAACCTCTAACCTCTTGGATCGAAGTATATGTCAATACTATTAAGCTAAATTCACTTTGAATGGTAAGAACATATATTTCTCTTTTACTCTATCAATTAATAACTCTCTAAATGGACTTCGATATAAGATAATTCGCCATTCTTATTAGAATATTTGAATTATATGCATTGCTTGCATTTTCTACTTATTTTTTTAATATGTACTCTCATATATCCACCTCAATTGCTTGTTATTTCTAGTAAGTATATGACATGATGTGATCATAGCTAGTTTTGTGATAGGTATGCGTAGGTATTTGTTAGTAAAATTAAACAAAGGCATAACTCTATAAATAAAACACATTTTCTTTTTACACGTCCTTATTGTGATAACAATTTTTATAGATGACCTAGATAAATATTTGTTTATAAATATATTCAAACTCCTTACCTTAAAAGGAATAATTGTATGGATACATCTGAAGATGGACTATTACACATATAAAAATGAATTAAAATATTTAAAAAATAAGAAAAATTTATCATATGGTAAAATATGATCGGACAATTTATTGTCCGAGATGCACCGAAGTTTTTTCTTACCCTAAATATTTATCGGTCTTTACTTTTCATATCTTGTAGTGACACATGATATGTTTAGAGACAATGTGGCTAGGCTATAGCTTAGCAAAGTAGCCCCACACAAAAACATGGTATTTACAAAGGACATTATAGTAATTTCACTCCATCCCATTTAAAGCATCTTCCATATACATACTTAAATGTCAAGTTTTTTTTTTTTTTTTTTTTTTTTTTTTTTTTTTTTTGTTATTCTTCTTAGGTTCTTAGACAATTACAAATGTGTATGGAATTTCAAAACCCTCTTTTCCCCATTAACTTTTATTGAAGCTTCTTCACCCTACCCCCTCTCTCTCTCTCTCTTTTCTCCTCTCTTTGTATTTGTGTTTCAATCTAGCTATTACCAACTTCTCTCTCTTCTATTTTTTTTTTTTTTTGCTCTGTCTCTCTCTTCCTTCTTAGGTGTGTTTGCTGGTTCATGGATATTGAACCCTTGTGGGGTGTTGGGGGGTGGTTTCTTGTCTTAAATTGCATGGCAACTGCTACACTAAAACCATCTTCATCATCTCACTTTCTCCCACCAAAATCTTCCATTCTCTTTCTCTCTCTCTTCTTCTTCTTTCTCCTCCTTCTAACCCTCATTTCCTCTCCTCATCCTCTTTCCCCTCCTTCCATGGCTCTCGACCGCCACCGCCTTCTCTCCGCCTCCTCCTCCGTATTCCATCCAAAGAAATCTCGACCTCGAACCTCCCCCCCTACGGCCGGAGAGTTCGGAGCTGAAGCCCATGAAGTTCCTAGTGGTCCAAACCCTATATCCAACTAATGGAATGAAAGCAAAGCAAAGGAAAGAACAAAAAAAAGAAACATTTGCAGAGGTTTGATGTTTTTGTGTTTGTTTAATTGTCGCTGCTGATGTTGTGTCTTTATTTTTTAGTTTTTTCTTTTTTTTTTTTACTTTTTGTTGGGTTTATTTTAATTAATTGTATAGCGACAAATATACTGCAGCGTTCATCTTCTTCTTCTTTTTCTTCTTTTTCTTTTTTCCTATTTGTATGTAATAGCCTCTATTTCTTGCATATATAGAAGGTGATGGTTTGGATATTAATTATAATTGGATTAAACTCATATATTAGAGATTTTTGAGAGTTTAATTTCTTGTATGTGTTTTTCATTGAGCATATATTAAACGAATAAATTTATCCCCTTTTTTTATTACCCTAAATATGTTTGAGTTGAGTAGTAATTTAATATGAAATTAAAGGATATGTGTAGATTGGTTTTCGAAAATTCAAAAACCCAATTCTTAAGATAATTATTTTAAATGGTAAAATTACTGAAAATATATTTTCAAGTCTAATAAAATGTTTTTGTCTATCGGTGTTAAATCGCGAAAGATATCTATCACTGACATTAATGTCTATCGCGGCCTATCATTGATAGATAGTAAAATTTTACTATATTTATAAAGATGTTGACTCATTTTCCTTTATTTCAAAATAATTCAAAGTCTTATAATGTTTGTAGTTCAGTTTCTCTTGTTCATAAGTTTGTGTCAAGTATATTGAATCTTAGAGAATATATTAGTTACCCAACGCTGATTTAGGAGGAATGTTGTGAGTTCAAATGCCTATAATTTTATTTTCTAAAATTGATATAACTAACTCGTGCATTTTTATTCTTGGAAATCAAATTAATTTTCAAGCCTAGAAAAGTGTATTAAAAAGGAATTTATGCAAGAGTTTTGATTTCAAATCTCTACATCTTTTGATTTTTATTTTTGAAAATTAAACCTATTTTATCCATATTTCTTACACCAACTTGCATCTTTCTTAAGTAGAATGATTGAATTCTTAGCTAAATTCTTAAAACAAAAACTACTTTTTCTAGTTCTCAAAATTTGGTTTCGTTTTTTAAACCGCTCGTGAAAAGTAGATAATAAAGGAAGAAATTTAGAGGTGAAAATAGTGTCCATAGACTTAATTTTCAAAACCAAAAACCAAAAAACAAAATGACTATCCAATGAGACCCACAATATTACAATTCAGGTTGGTTGAACTTTAAATGATATTAAATTTTGATGTATTTTTGCTTCAAAATTAAATCAATTGACTTTTTCAAAATGGTATTAAATTTTAAAAAATTAATTACCATACCCTTATTAATTGCCACTAATAGTCGATAAAATAGGTCTCGTAGTCAGAATAAATGGACAATAGCTCCCTTAAAGAAAGAGAGCATGAGTGTCGAAATACATAGGCAATGATTAATTGAGTGTAGCCTATACTTATTTCTATACCGTTCTCATTTATCACACAACAGAAAAAATAACAATTCATTTTTTTTTTCGAAAAAGAATTATTTACTAGTGATAAATTTTAAATATTGAACAACTAGTAAGGTGTACAAAGATAGTTAATTTTTCAAAACATATTATATAACTAAAATCCACTGTAACCAATTAACTCGTGTTTTTGTTATATATAAGAATGAAAACCATTATATTAAAAGTATACATATATGTATATGTATGAAAGATTATTGAAAAATATTAGAGCATATAATATAGAAGGGGAAGTATTAAAATGTGAAATTATTTTTTGGTAAAGAAGAATATAAAGCAGTGAAGGAGAGGAACAGCAGCACTGACAAAGAGCAGAGAGAGAGGACCCCCTTTGTTTTTGCCATAGAAATTATTTGTACAGCTTTGGGGACTTTGGCTTTTGTCCTCTCTCAAACACATTATCCAATAAAGTTGATTATTGATACCACAATCAATAATGTAATATAGTTTTTTATATTTCTAGAGAGAGAATAGATGATGTGAGAGAAACTAATGAGACCCAATAAGCCTATGATTTGATAATAATGAGGATATCATTTCACTGTTTGAAATAACTTGTCTCCAATCATAAACCTTATCATACTCTTACCTAATTCTTACACACTATTTTTTCCTTTTTGTTCTGTAATATTATTACTATTATCACAAATATCCATATATACCCATTTTTTACCTCTCACACTTTAAACTTCAAATTATTAATTGTATCGATTTAAATCTTAAATTTTTTATTGAATTTTTTAAAAAAATTATTAATGTCATGTACTCAAGTGTAATTGCAAATATAGCAACTAAGCCCAAAGTATTAATAAATATAGCATAATGCATAAAAATGTTAAATATAGCAAAATTTAGATAGTCTATTAGTGATAGACTATAAAAATCGTAGGAGTCTATCGACTATCAGTGATAGACCATGTCGTTGGTAGAATTCTATCAACGTAAACCGTATTATTGATAGACTTTTCTATATTTACAATTTTTTTAAATGTTGTTATACTCTTAGTTATTATCATTAAAAGAGATATCCATCACAATTACACTATAATCGAATAGATAGTAGATGTTTTTCATTAAATTTGAATAATTTTTCATATGATCATCGTGTCCATTTTTTATTTACTTACTTATTTATTTATTTGTTATGTTGAGTTGATTTAAATAGAATCAAGTGAAAATAACTACAAAATACTAACAAAAAGTTTAGGATTTAAATTCATATCCGTATGAATTATGGAGTATAAAATTAATGTTTGCCCTTAGTATTACTCAGAACAGATTACTAAAAGTTTGACTAATTACTAGTTACCATATGTTGAGGTTGGCAATATTATTATTGAGGTTCTCTCTCACAATTCAAACCTAATGTGAAACAACTTTGAGAAAAAACAAACCTTCTTCTTCATGGGCCTTCACAAAGGCAAATTATTCTTGACCTCAATATTTTCTCTGCTATTTTTTGGCATCTCTACCTGAAAAAGAATGATTTGTATCTTCAAAGATTCTCAAAAAGCTCAAAAGCTACATTTGGGGGAATATTATTCATCTCTTCTCGATCTTCTAAGTCCTCTCTCTTTGCTGATTATTATCCTCCTTGTATTACATTATAACTCTCACTTGTATGTTTCTTACATACTAATTACCTAACAATTTTAAATATAGTTTTTAAATCTTATTTTGGTCCTTCAACTTTTAAAAAACGGTCTATTTTAGTCCTTGGACATTTAAAAAGTGGTGACTTTGGTGTTCGGAAAAACCTCTCACTTTTACCATAGGAATAAGTAGAAAAATAATAGAGAGATTAAAAAAAAAAAAAAAAACAAAAAACTGGAAACACAAGAATTTATGTGGAAACTTCCAACTCGGAGAAAAACCATAGCCCATTAGAAAGAAATCCACTATGTGAAAAAATATTACAATCATACAAAACAATTCTCTCTCCTGATTCTAATTACAAGAGCACTCTCTCAAAGCTTTTATACTACTCACATCCTTTTCCCACTCTCAAACTAGAGAATACATAAAGGGAATTTAACTAGAGTTAGTACATTCAAGCTTAAAGTGTTTTTAACTGGGACGACTTGAAACTAGAGGCATAGACTCCTTTTATAGGCTTGGAGCTCATCCCTATTCTTTAATTTAACCGATATGGAACAAACACTTCTAATATTTTGCGAAAATCCAACATTTGGTTTATGCTATTATGATTCTGTTAACTCTTAAACATAATGGTGAGATAACTTGTATTTTTGGATGACTAGGCTACCAAATAAGTTAGCCACACTTAAAAATCTAGAGTTTCAATTTTGAATTAGGTAGTAAACTGATTTTCTATAAGAAATCTCAAAAGTCATTTTGCGTTCAAGATTTCACTTCACCTTTATGGTGCTCATGCTAAATGTAATTTCTTCCTTAAAAAGATTTCATCCTCACATAGTTAACATAATTTTAACTACAAGGACTAAAATAAATATTTTCTAAAAGTTCAGGGACTAAAACGGACATTTTAAAAAGTTTATGGACCAAAATAGAATAAGATCCAAAGTTTAAGAATCAAAATAGAATTTCAACTTTTTATTTTTCAACAAAATTGTTTGGTCCCAAAGTTTGATACTAAAATACTAATTACTTCATTTTGACCATATAAAATTGTAGATTTTTTTTTTTGTTTCGTTTGCAGTTTCCAAAAAAGCTTTGTTTTCACTTTAAGTTTAATGAAAGTTTTATTTTAATAATTTTAATAAATTTTTTCTAAAAAGTATTCATGTAACAAAAATAATATTTGACTTAAGAGTGCCTATTCCATACATTATTTAATAATTAAGTAAATGAAAAACATATATATTTCACATTTCTGTTCAATAATTTATAAAAGAATTAACAAGCATTAAAATGAATTCATATAGTCTAAAGAATTTTTAAAAAATAAGTACGAAAAGTTGAATATTAAGAAAAGTATTTTAAAATGCAAGAACAAATTTGTGGGTTTTTTGTTACGTCATTATATCCACAAAAGTGACATCCACTCAGTCAATGTTGCATTCATTTAACCATATAAAGAATTGCAAAGGCAAAAAAAAAACACTACTGATACTTTTTTGTACCACTTTGTTTTTTCTTTTCTTTTTTGGTTCTGAATAATTGGATGTTTAGAAAGATTTTTAAGTGGTAAGCATGATACTAAAATTATAAATTATTTAGGGTTTTATTTAATTATTTCACCCTTTGAATTTGGCAAGACACATTTAAAAGTTGTTTGGATGGTAATCCATTTTTGTTTTGATGTCTAAAGATACAATCATATAAAAAAGAAAAAGAAAATCTTCCATGCTTTTGTTTTTAAAAAAGAAAAAACCAAATGTTTGTATATTAATATAGATGGATTTTTTTTTTTCTAAAACAAACATGAAATTTAGTATTTTTCTCCTTAAAAATAGGGTTGATCACAAGAGAAATAGCAAAATATGAGGTTCCATTTTGAAAAATCGTAAAAAGATTTTAGAATTAAAAAAAATGGTAAAATAGTTTTTTGAGATGATTAATTAATAAATATCCCCCAAATGACAAACAAAAATGCATCATATATAAACCAGTCTAGAATGTTGGAATAACATTCACCTACAGAAAAAAGATGGCTAACACCAAAACCTTGAAATAGTGAGATTACATGGAAAAGATCCAACTATTAGTTTGAAATCAACCATTTACATTTTGTTATATTCATAACTAAACATATAAATCATTCTATATATATATGATCAAAATAGAGAGTTGAATGTATGAAAAACTACTGAGGTTGAGAGCTTATTTGCCTTTTATTTGCCTCGTAATTTCTCTAAGAATCAGTAGTCACATTTCCTCTCGTGGATGTAGGTAGCTTTTGCTGAACCACATCAAAACCTTGATGCTCTTCTCCTTTCTCATCTTGCATGCTTGTTTCTATATTTCTATCTCTCAATTTCTACCTTCACTTGCTTCTTCCCTACTGCTGTAAAAAAAAAAAAATCGCCATTGAAGGAAAACTTGAGAGAGGGGTATTTTTGTTTCAAATGAACAGACTAAAGCAAATTGATTGAGAGAAAAGATTTCACCTTACATGTTGCCACTTCAAAACCACGTGGCCTTCTTTAGATCACATAATGCAGCATAGTGTGATTTCTCTCGATTTGGATAAACATTTCTTCTACTTAGGCCTCAGTAGAAATTGGAAAAGTCCAACAAATTGGTATGAGAGCATGCAAGAACAAATCAAGAAATTCAAGAATTTTAAAGAAAGTAAAGCTTGGAGCTTAAAAAAATGTAGAGAAGAAAGACTATGGTAGTCGCAAGGTATGATATTGAGAAATTTTATGGCAAAGAAGATTTCAGTCGATGGAAGGCCAAAATCAGGGCTGTTTTGGGGCAACAGTAAGCTCGTAAAGCTTTAGAAGATCCCTCTAAATTCTTTACTACTGTGATAGCATATGATAGAGAGGACATACAGTTAATTGCACATGGGACTCTTGTTTTGAACCTCTTAGATAGTGTGTTTCGACAGGTAATTGATCAATATACTGCTTTTAAAATGTGGTCAAAGTTAAATGAATTGTATGAGTCAAAATATCTACCTAATAAAATGTTCTTGAGGGAAAGATTTTTTACATTCAAAATGAATCCATCCAAAACCTTAATTGAAAACCTAGATAAGTTTAAAATGGTCACAACAAAATTCAAAACTTAAGATTATACAATACGGGCAGATAATGAAGCCTTTGTGCTTCGCAATTCACTTCCCGAGGTGTATATGGATGTGAAAATAGCTTTAAAATATGGAAGAGATTCAGTCACCATATATATCATCATTTTTGCTCTTAAAGTTAAAGAAGTGGAGCTACTATCTAATAAAGAAGAAAAACCAAGTGTTGAAGGTCAATTTGTGAAAAGAAAAACTAAGCATCGCAATAAAGAAAAAGACAAACAAGCTTCCACATATGAGAATAGGGAAAAATCCAAAATTAGATGCAAATATTGCAAGAAAGTAGGGCATCTAATCAAGGAGTACAGGACCTTAAAGTGGAAAAGTGAGCAAAAGAATAAAAATCAAAATCAGAAAGGTCAATAAAAAAATTCATGTGAAGCTTAGTAGGGGAAGACTGTTTCTTCTACTCAGATGCCTTAGTTACCTCTAACCAAATAGTAAAACATGAAAACCTAGCAAAGAGCCTTGATTGGTTTCTAGACTCAAGGTGTTCTTTCCACATGACGCCTAATAAAGACTGGTTTAATACCTACATGAAAATGGATGGAGGTTCAGTCTACATGGATAACAATAACTCATGTCCTGTGATTGGCATTGGCTTAATCCCTCTAAAACTAAAAGATGGGTCAGTAAAACTACTCAGAAATGCTAGACATGTGCCCAAATTGAAAAGGAATCTAATTTCATTAGGCATGCTTGACTCAATAGGCTGCGAATACAAAGGGAAAGAAGGCTACATTAGTGTTAAGTTTAGAAAGATTCCAAATTAGTGTTAAAGGAAATCAAGAAAAATGGTGTTTATGTAGTTCAAGGTGTTTAGATAATGTAATTAGTTTTGGTGTTGCCCACATTAGTGCTAAAGGTCTTCAAGCTCTAGCTGATCAAGGAATCCTACCTAAAAAGGTTCATCAAGATCTATCTTTCTGTGAGCACTGTGTAATTGGGAGGCTACAAGGTGAAGTTTTGTTAAAGCTCAACATACAACCAAAGGAATCTTTGACTATGTATACTCAGATTTATGGGGTTCTTCACCATTTCCATCTCTAAGTGGTGCCTGGTACTTCCTAACTTTCATTGATGATTTCTCTAGGAAGGACTGGATATATTTTCTTTAAACAGAAGACTTAGTTTTTGAGAAATTTAAAGAATAAAAAATAATGGTTGAAAAATAGTCAAGCTCTCAAATTAAATGCCTTAGAATAGATAATGGGCTTGAGCTTTGTATAAAGGAGTTCAATGTTTTTTGCAAGCAGCATGGAATTCTCTGACATAGAATAATGAGGTATACACCTCAACAAGGGTAGCAGAGAGGTTGGACAAGACTATACTAGAAAGAGTAAGAAGCCTCTTATCAGATGCCATACTACCAAAGAAATTCTAGGCTGAAGCAGCCTTCTATATAGTCTATACTCTTAACAGATGCCCCCATGCATCTCTAGACCTCCTTACTCCTAAATAGAAGTGGCCCAAGCACCCTCATAACCTAAGCAACCTAAGGGTTTTTGGGTGCATTGGTGTTGTTCACCAGAATAAAGGGAAATTGAATGCTCAAGCTATCAAATCCATATTTTTGGGGTTCACTGAAGGTGTAAAAGGGTTCAGAGTATGACATCTTATTGAAAGGAACTGCATGACTAGCAGAGATGTCATTTTCAGGGAAAATGAAATGTTTATGCAAAAAACTAATGTCCCTAAACAAATACCTCAAGAGTTGAGTGATAAAATTAAGGTGGAGCACTCACTCATTCCTAATTCAGCTTCCTCAAGCTAAAATCCTAAAAATACTAGTGGTATGATGTCTCAACATGAAGTAGAAGAAGAACCATTGAATTTAAGCAAGAGAGTTGAGACCTCATAAACAACTCCTTAGCTAGAGATAGGCAAAGGAAAACTATAGTAGCACCTACAAGGTATGAAGTTGATTATGTAAACCTAGCATTGAATGCATAAGAGGAAGTGAGAGACCTAAAACCATCCACGTTTGAAAAAGCTATAAGTTATACTAATGCAAGAAGCTGGATAGAAGCTATGAATGAAAAGATTGAATCCCTAAAGAAGAATGAAACTTGGCACTTAGTACCTATCCCTAAGGGCTGTCAACCTATTGTCGAAAGATCACTCACCTTTGAAGACCGAAATTCTTCACGTTCCTCTCGAATTGACAAAATCTTCGAATTCCCTTCGAACTCTCAAAAAAAAAAAAAAAAAAAACACAGCAGAAAATTTCCAAATCTCGAACATAATCACATGTAAACCTCGGTATTCTCGAAGGACAGAGAATCAGTGAGAGTTTTGTGGGCTTCAAGATTAACTTGTAGGGGATCAAATTCTAACTTTTGAGAGAGTAACACACACGTATTTATATTAGAATGCAATGGGGAGATGAAAGATTCAACCCTTCCCATTTCTATATGTTAGATGAGAGAATAATGGGAGGAGGGGAAAATGATCAAATAACTCCCTTTCCTAATGACAAAATTATTTAATTAAACAAAATTAATTTTTCTTTAATTAATTAATTAATTTTACATACATACATACATACATACATATATACATATATATATATATATCATTAAAAAAATATATGTTATATCTAATATAACACATAACCTATAGTTTATATTATATCACATATAATATAACCTATGATTTAATATCCTCTCATTCAACCTATAGTTTTTAATATGAATCAAATTCATATTAATATGTTTCAAATATTTATTTTCTCTCAAGTAAAACTTTATATTATTATATCTCATATAAATAGTTTTTATATTAATTATATCTTATATAATTAATTCCCTTCATTAATTTGAACAATTCAAATTAATCCAAATTAATTCAATTATCTTTAATCGCAATTGAGCTAACGAAGAAACCTTATGGACCTATAGATTGAAGCTCCAATGGTACTTGACTAATTAATTAAACTCTTTAATTGAATTAATCAACTTCCATTAACCGACGGTCACTTCACTAAAGACCAACAACTACACTATTTGCATTATAGATAAATTTCTGTGTCTATTGGATATAACCAATCAACAGTGTGTGGACCTTTCACAAATTGCTCGTAAGTACAACTAGACTAAAAATTATTGTTTTGCGCCTATAGTTATATCTAACTCCGATCCCTCTAACGAACAATAAGTTATAGTCCAACTATAACCGAACTCCTCTAAGGCTAGGAGAGGGTGTGGTGCCAAATTGTTCAAGCTCTGGAATTAGCCTTTAAGAGAGCAATTTCTCTACTTATCCTAACAATAGAGAATGAGTGAATTCCTTCTTGTGTAGCTATATTACCAGCTCCCCTATCAGACGAATCCCTTAAATGGTAGGCATATTGAGTCAGCGAAACTAGCAACTCTCACCCATACAAATCAAAAGACCGCCTTCATAGGTAGGAGCTCACAACTCACTCAGGATTCAGGTCAAGTCACCTATAGTCATCCTAGTGAAATGTAAGTCTCTTCTAGCAATCGTGTTATACAGAGAGACTATTCATTTTGTGGTCTGGTCTTATTTAAACTTTTTGTATAGAATACCCCTACTCACATGTCTCCACATGAATGATCAGGATTAGATCATTTATAGCACTTTACAATAATTGTAACAACTACAAAGCAGACCATATTCGTAGTGTCACCAGGATAAAGTACCCAACCTTATCTATCTACTACAAACTGTTTAGTTTACCAGTTAAACAAGATCCACCTATATGTCTCCACATACATGTTTAAGTTACAAAAGATAACTGTGAATCTTAGTTGATTTTTTTTTGTGAGTTAATGCAACTAAATGTCGAATAAAATGTCTTGTATTTTATTAGATAAAGAAAAAGTTTGTACAATTCAATTACAAACTACAAGACCACAAGATGTAGAGTATAAACCCCAACAAGTAGACTACTACTGCCTACTTAAAAAGTCCATCTATGCACTAAAGCAATCCTCAAGGTGCTGAAATAAAAGGTTCGATGAGTTTGTGTAGAAAATTGGTTTCTTAAAAAGCCCTTATGGTAGCAGTGTTTATATCAATCCTAAATCATTTACCAATTTTGTCTATCTTCTATTATATGTGGATGACATGCAATCAGGAAGCTCTCAAGAAGAGTTGAAACAAGTAAAAAGACCTCCTAAAGTTACCGTTTGAAATGAAAGACATAGGTTGTGAAAAAAGAATACTTGGCATAGATATAGAAAGAAACATAAAGGAGCAAAAATTATGGATCATCAAGCCAAGTATTGTGACAAATTAATTCAAAAATTTCATATGAATTAAGCAAAGACAATAAACATACCCTTTGCTCAATATTTCAAACTATCAGTAGAGAATTCACCAAAAGAAATAGATCATGAACATAAAAAAAAAATTAATGTCTACAGTGCCCTACTCCCAAGCAGTAGGAAGTCTCATATATTTGACGATCTAAAGGATCAGAAAAGCTTATGAAACTAGTTTGGTCAGTAGATACATGACCAACCCTAGCAAGAGATATTGGGAGGCCACCAAGTGGATTTTGAGGTATCTAAAGGATACAAAAGAAGCTAGACTTCTACACTAACAAAGCATTGACTCAAACCTTGAGCTATTTGGCTTTGTTGACTCAGTTTATGTGGGGGACCTCGATAAGAGAAGGTCCCTGTTAGGACATATTTGTTTATGTGTTCTTCTTCTCCTTTCTCATTTTACATGCTTGTTTCTGCATCTCTATCTCACAATTTCGGCCTTCATTTCCTTCTTCCCTGCTATTGTAAGAAGAATCGCCATTGAAGGAAAACTTGAAAGAGAGAGGTATTTTTGTTTCAAAGGAATGTTGATCAAATTGAAACAAATTGATTGAGAGAAAAGATTTCACCTTACGTATTGAGTGATCATAGTTTCTTCAGGAGAAATTTTTAAGTCTCTTATTTTGAGTTATGCCAGTTTTAAACATCTCTATGTTATGGAGGGCATTTGTTGCTAACGGTCTTAGCATATACAAATTAATTTTCTAGTTGACCTGAACATACATCAACACCATTTTTCGAAATAAACAATTATTAATAGAAAAATTTAGTTGATAATTACATTCAAGCAAAGACTTTATAGAAATTAAGTTCCTCTTTAACTCGAGAACTACATATACATCATTCAAAATCATAAACCTATTTTGTAAAGTCAACTACAGACCACCCACTGTCATAGTTGAGATGACGTGCCCGGTTCCAACTCGCATCGTCATTTCACCAGCATCAAGCTGCCGCTAGGAACTAAAACCCATGAAATGAAGAACAAACATGGTTAATGGCCTCAGAGTCAATAATCATGGCATAATTTGAAGGAACTCTTATACAAGAGTACCTTTGAGCGGAAGCGGATTTTTCCAAAAGCATTGTGATAGAATTACCACATTTACATTCAAACAAACAGATATGCATCAAACTACTAAATTACCGGCATGCTTTCCGATAAAACAACACGAGAACAAGAGAAGTTACCAGTTAAAGACTCTCTTCAGCAAAAATCTCACTCTATCCACGAACGGATGCTCTAGCTCATGCTGGAATGACAAGCTATTGTTCATCAACAGTCCGGTCATGTACCACGAACGGCCTACACACAAACAGACGAAGAATGGGGATGACACCACTACTTGGAACCCTTAGTATTCTCGGAGTGAGAATCCAAATAGTGGACTCTGTTCGGATTTGGTAGAGGGGAAGAGGAAAAGAGATCATATACAACGATCAAACAAGTAGAAGAAAGGCGAGTTTATCGTATAGACAAGATGCTTGATCGTTTAGGTGAGGTATACGATCATGTAGGAAAAGGTAAGTAATCGTCTATATGATCGTTAAGTAAAAGCTCGGCGCTAAGCGATCGTTTAGAAAAAGGTAAGCGATCATTTAGTAAGAAGCGCGCGCGTGTAAGCGATTGGGTAGTAAAAAATGAGCTATCATATAATCTCTCAATTCACTAAGCGATTGAATGAAAACACTTCATGAGCAATTAACCTTGTGTTTTGCAAAATGAAAACAATTTTCATTTTATTCTTCAATTATGAAAACCGAATGGAACTGTCCACTAACACATGGTTACAGAGAAAACGGCAGCCAGTTATCTCATAATTGCCAAATTAATAAATGATAAATATAATCATATTATATTCACTAACCTATAGTTTAATATCATATATTAACCATAGTGTTTTCTCCTCCACTAGATATAAATCATATTTATATCCAATTTTCTCTAATTAATGTATCTCATACATAAAGTCAATTATATCATATATAATTAACTAGTTCAATCATATCATATATAATCGAACTTCGCTTGTCAATTTGAACATTTCAAACTGACCCAAAAACTGATTCTCAACTTGTATCCAAGCTACAAAGGGGACCTTATAGACCTATAGCTCCAAGCTCCAACGGTACGTGAATAGCTGATTAAACTCTTTAGCCACGAGATCTACAATCTGTTAACTGCCAAGCATTCCACTAAAGACAGAGAGTTGAACTTTTCTTACCACAGATATATTTCTGTGTCCATTGGATATAACCAATCAATAGTACGATAACCTTTCACAGATGCTCGTAAGTACGGTTGGGCCAATTTACTGTTTTGCCCCTATAGTTACATCTTACTTCTTAAGTACCACCGATCCCTCTAATGAATAATACAACATAATCCCACAATGTATGAACACCTCTCGGGCCATGAGAAGGTGTGTGACGCAACATCGTTCAAGCCCCGGGATCAGTTCTTAAGGGAGCAATCTATCTACCTGCTTTGGGGAAGGAGTGAATTCCATCTTGTGTAGTTGAGTTCCCATCTCCCAAATAAGATAAATCCCCAAAA
>NC_052357.1:35012176-35081097 GCF_009727055.1 Benincasa hispida
GTGATGGGCCTAGACATATCTGGAACAACTTCCAGCTCTGTCAGGAACTTCTTGAGCTAGACGGCCTCCTTAACAGCTTCGCAAGCCACTACTACTCGGCCTCCATTGCAGAGTTGCCGATGCACTCCTACTTAGTGCTTTGCCACACTACAGTTCCTCCGCTAAGAGTAAACACTAACCCTGAAGTGGACTTGCGAGAGTCCTTATTAGTTTGAAAGTCTGAATCCGTGTATCCACTAAGCATTAAATCCCTAGATCCATACGATTTGATCCATACACGAGCATGTAGTCCCTCATTCTCGGAAGATACTTGAGGATGTTCTTAACTACGGTCCAGTGACCTTGGCCTAGGTTAGACTGATACCTACTGACTATTCCCACAGTGTAGCAGATGTCTGGCCTAGTACAGAGCATGGCATACATCAAACTACCAACGACAGATGCATATGGCACCTGTCTTATCTCCTCAACCTCTTCAGGCGTCTTAGGAAACGTCCTTAGACAAAGTGACTCCATGCCTGAATGACAGTAGGCCTCTTTTGGAGTCCTTCATCGAGTACTTGAGCAACATTTTGTCAATGTACGATGCCTAAGACAGTGCTAGCACTTTTTTCTAACGATCCCAAAAGATATGTATACCCAGAACAAATTGAGCCTCTCTCAAATCTTTCATTTGAAATTGGGTCACTAGCCAGTTCTTAATTGCAGTCAGTAGACCTACATCATTCCCAATGAGTAGGATATCATCTAGATACAACACTAAGAAAACTATTGAACCATTGAGGATCTTCTTGTAGACACAAGGTTCATCAATGTTTTGGTCAAAGCCATACAATTTAATCGCAGTATCAAACCGAATGTTCCAAGATCAAGACGCGTGTTTCAGCCCATAAATGGACCGATTCAGTTTGCAAACTTTTTGCTCTTGACCTTGGGTAATGAATCCCTCGGGTTGCACCATGTAAATGGACTCCTCAAGATTGCCATCCAGAAAGGCTGTTTTGACATCCATTTGCTAGATCTCATAATTATAATAAGCGACAATGGACAGAAGGATGCGCATCGACTTTAAAATGGCAACAGGCGAAAAAGTCTCCTCATAGTCGACTCCCTAGGTATAACCCTTTGCCACAAGTCGAGCCTTAAAGGTTTGCACCTTTCCATCAACATCTCGTTTCCTTTTATAGATCCATTTACAACCTATAGGACTTACCCCATCAGGTTGATCTATAAGATCCCATACTAAGTTGAAGTACATCGACTCCATCTCGAGATCCATGGCTTTGACCCATTCATCCTGGTCAACATCCTCCATTTCCTTCTGATAAGACAACGGATCCTCAACGTCGCCATCTGCCACCATAGCTAGGATTTTTGCGAAACCCAGGTAGCAAACGGGTGGGTTCGCAACCCTCCCACTCCGTCTAGGTTCCCTTAACTCTTGAGGTGGAACCGACCTACTAGATAAACTGTCATCAACAACTCTTGCTGATGAAGCAGGCCCTTCACAACTCTTGTTGAAGTTTCAGTAGTTTTGTTGGAAAGCTCATGTAACACGACTTTACTACGTGGACTGTGCTCCCTAATATGATCCTCCTCCAGGAAAGTAGCGTTTCGTAGAAACAAACACCCTATTTTCTGAAGGATCATAAAAATAACCCCTACGTGTACCTTTGGGGTAGCCTACAAAGAGGCATAACCTCGACCGTGGTTCCAACTTCTTGGGATTTGCCTCAAGCAGATGTGCTGAGAAACCCCATATGCGGAAGTGACGTAAACTAGCTTTATGCCCGTTCCACAACTCCATAGGTGTTCTCGAAACACTCTTGGAAGGAACACAGTTGAGTATGTATACCGTAGTCTCCACTGCGAAATCCAAAAATGAGTCCGATAAGAAAGCGTAATTCATCATTGAATGAACCATGTCCAACCAAGTTCTGTTTATCCTCTTCGCTACACCATTCTGCTGAGGTGTACCCAGCGCTAAGAGTTAGAAAACGATTTCATGTTCAATCAAATAGTCCTAGAACCTCGAATCCAAAAACTCTCCACCTCGAGCTAATCAAAGTGTTTTAATCCATCTATCCAATTCATTTTCAACTTTAGCCTTGAACACTTTGAAATAGCAGAAAGAAATGCTGAGGTTTTGAACTTCAGTTAAGTGTTTATGCGGTGCTGAGGCTTGCGTTACACAAAGCTGATGAATTCACCCGGACAAATGACTATACCGAGAGAAGGTTGAGCTTGAGTTAGTAGGAGGTGGACGAATAGAGTTTCATGTAAAGAAGTTTTATGCATGAGGAAGACAACTAAAATTCATGCAAGTAGGTGAGTGGCATGGAAGTAGGTGATGGCAAAGCTTGGTGCAAACACTCCAAAAGTTGCTAAAATAGAAGGTGTCTTGCATTAGAAGCCTTAAGAAATGAAAAGGATCGGTTCCTTTGGCCTATAAATACCACCACAAGGTGTCTCTTCAGTTTATAAACCGAAATTCTCTTCAAAGAATAGTAGGAAGAGTGTTTAAGAGCAGATTCGGAGGAAGACCATGCAGTTCCAAGAGGAGGAGATGTTGTCGGATAGTGAGGTCTAGAAGTAGCACCAAATTGGAACGAGGAGTTCTCCCAGACTACTCGTGCGTTTTGAGTTATTCTAAAGCCACTTGAAAACTTTGAGAGTCTAGTTTTTAAAGTAGGGCTTCTGAAGAAGAAGCTCTAAGGAATCAAGCTGAAGGGTGAAGAAAAGATAAAAGGGTCGAGTTTTCAGGTAAGCTTGAGCCACTCTTACAAATTTGAAGATTTCGGCTAAACCACAAAGAGTTCTAAGCTAATATTTTAAGGTAAGATTTCTGAGATATTTTATAACATGTTTGTAGAAGAAAGTATCTCGAAGTAAGGCTTGGAATGATGAGTAATCTAAGATTAAAGTTGAATCTGGAATTTAGGGTTCAAAAGGGAGCTTGAGGAAACCAAGGAACTTCTAGATAGAAAGGTTCCTACCCTACCAAGGTGAGTGGTAATTTTCTTTAAGTCTTAAGCATATCTTTTAGAGTATATGTATATGCTTATGTTGTAAATGAGTAATTAGCATAAGAATGACAACATGTGATCGGGATGGTCAGGGGGTCAATAGACCTAGTTCCTGAGCCCAGGAGCAGAACCTCACAAGATGGTCAGGGGACCGAGAGGTCTAGTTTCTGAGCTTGTGGGAGGGACCTCATATGGGATGGTTAGAGGGCCAACAGGCGTAGCTNCCGAGAGGTCTAGTTTCTGAGCTTGTGGGAGGGACCTCATATGGGATGGTTAGAGGGCCAACAGGCGTAGCTTCTGAGCACATAAGCGCAGAAGGAGGGGGGATCTATGTGCATATAGGAAACGTAGCGAATGCAAGAGAATAAGCATTTATGACCAGTATCACTTTAACTATCTATCGTGTGTGTGGTTAGAGTTTGAGAATATACTCTTTATGAGTAGTATCAGTTTAACTATCTACCATGCGTGTAGATAGAGTTGAGAATAGACTCATTCGAGGTTGAGGTTTGGGTATTAACCTCGTATTTGTGATATGTTTGTATTTTTATGAGTTGAAATAGTCTCTAGATGTTACTTATGACTTACTGAGCTTCTTAAGGCTCATTCTTTTCTTTCATGTTTTTCTTCCCAGGTAGTGAAAGGTGAGGAGTTCCAGGGTGCTGCTAAGGTCAAGGTTTACCACAGCCACAATCACACTTTCGGGTTTTAGAGTTGTTGATGTAAACTTTATAGTTAAGCCTGAGAGTTGTATAAACGTTATATTATTTGTAATAAAACGAGTTTAGTCAAACAGTTGTTGTTTACATCTTTAACTTAAAGTTTTATGAGAGTAAAGAGGTTTAGTTGGGTAGTAGGTATCACAAAAGGGTGGTATCTGCGGTCCTTCATGCCTCTCCTTGAGCTTAGGAGGCGGGCTCGGGGCAGGGTGTGACAATTTACCTCACCAACCTTCTTCTTCTTGCCTTTCAGCAAAGATTGGAAAGTCTGCAACTCATTGAGTAGAGTTGTATGGTTGTAGTCAATCCTGTTCAGAATAGCATTGCTAACAAAGTGAAAGAATCTTTCTAGTAACGACTCTAGAATAATGCTAACCTAGTTAGCCTCATCGATGCTTGACCCATTCATCTCTGCCACGTTGAAATGGACCATCATGTTGAGAACATGATCTCGAACAGATGTTCACTCTTTCATGCTTGAATTGAAGATGTACTTCGGAGCATCGTGTCTGAGCTGGGCGAACGATTGTCCGAAAATTCCCCTCAGGGACTCTATGATCTCGTGTGCAGTGATCATAGGCTTATGCTTCTTGCCAAAACTTCGTTAAGGCTGGCCAAGATATACGTTCCGGCCTTTCGTTCGCCCGTGTTCAGTGCTCATACGCGTCTCGAACATTTCGTGCAGCGATAGGAGGTGGAATAGGAAGACACTCCTCCATAAGGACGAATCGTAGGTCATTGATGATTAGTATCGTGTTAATAATGTTTTTTTAAATAGTGTAATTCTCGCCAATAAATTTATCAGCAACAAGTAAGGAAAGAGTATCGGTAGCCATAATAAAAATTGTTGAAAAATGAACAAACTTAATAAGTCTACTTGCATTAAACCACTTTTAGAACCAATCAAGTTTTATCAAAATAGTTCTAGTGTACCCTAAGTAACATCCATTTCGCAATGATGCTCTTGTGAGGTAGGGTAAAAGTCATCGTAGGGTGATGATCAAGTGCTCCTTCACTGGAATGAGACAATCTCAACCATTGGACAGAAACAACTCCTTGTAACTGAATCTAATTGTCACCGTTGTTCAGTCCAGAATTTGTTAACATCCTTAACAAGTTTGTGTAAGTGTAACCCTCATTTTAGACCCTAGAGTCCCATCCTAATGAGCCGACCTTAGAAAAAATCCGATTAAGATAAGAGACTAAAGCAACCCTATCCATTTCTGGAGATAAAATAAAGAGTCGTGTAAAACTGCCATCCTTTAGGGGGACACTCCCAGGGTGCCACAAGGCGATTTACGAAATCTTTATCCAACCTAATGAGAGAGACCGAGGGATATATTGTCACACGTCCCGCTCCCACTTACTATGAACATTCTTTCCATTCACCTCGTTATTGACCTACCCAAATGTCACCCGTAGGGGGACACTCCAGAGGTGCCTCGAGGCCGATGATAGATCTCACGGTGTGAACTTTTAGGGAGAAACGTGTAGAAGTAAAATGACGTATCATATACCCATATTACCTCCCACTGAATGTTCTACCTCATTAACTTAAAAAAATCTGACTACTGATTTTAACTAAGTGGTTTGTTTAATTTGTTTAAAAACAACACTTGCTTTTGATGATTAAACAAGTTTAATTCAAGCCTTATTAAACTCTTTAACAGGCTTTCATCAAATTTGCATGTATGTAACACATTCACCTTTCTAGGTAGGGGTGCGACGTTTCCATCGACTTAAGAACCCCAGCCTAGCCAGAAGCGGCCTTAGCCAAAAGGTCCCTCATAGATACATTTGTTACATATTTAAATTTTTAGTTAATTTAATCCTATTAAACTGAATTAAAAGATTAAACTTAGATTTCTAATCTCATTAGAAATGTGATCTTAGGTCTATCTCAATCAAATTTTAAAACACTTTTAAAAAATGATTAAAGCCTAAGGTGTGCATGCAACTCTTTATTATTGAAATTCTAATTTCATTAATTATAACTTTTATAAAAAATGAAACAATTAAAACCATTCCACATTGCTAGCTAGACATACATAAGGCATTTATAACACTTATAAATAAATCTAAGGTGTCATGCTTCATGCAATGTTTATTCATTACTAGTATATATAACTATTATATAATACATATTACTTTTATGTAATGAACTAAACATACATTCCATACATACATACAAACCTTATATTATAACATTTATATTATAAATGATGCATGGATATGCTATAATGCATGCATATATTATAACTCTTATATTATATGATGCATGAGTATGCTTCATGTAATTTAATCATGCATACTAATATTATAACATTTATAATATAAGATGATGCATGAATAATGCATAACCTATGGTGGATTTTAAAACTATATGACATACATTATGGCATATAATAATATAGACATACATCACATGCATATTTAATAAAAGTTGATGGACCGGGATAGTTTATCTCAAAATCGGAAAGAAAATAATAAACTATTACAAAAGTTTGAGTCAGCTGGTTCGAATAGGTGAACTGGGTCTTAAACCGACCGCCTTGAAGCCTCGTCACTTGATCGTGTAGCAATCCTTTTAATCGTCGAACAACGTGCATCGAATGTAAACGACCGCGTAGTTTTGGACTTTGCGATGAGCATGAAAGTCCACGCGATCGGGCAGTGCGCTTCGAGTAACGCATGCTATGCGATCGTGTAGCTAACGACTATTGTATACTATACGATCATGTAGTAATGACTATGCGATGAGCATGATAGCCTAGACGATCGTTTAGCATGCATGCCTTGCGTCGAGTATCAAATATCATGTGATCATTTACCCTAGAGCGCATACGTGATCATGCACCCAACACAACACGATCGAGTAAACTCTTTACACGATCGCATAGCATTAGCTATGCGATCGTTTAGCAAATGCTACACAATCGTGTAGAACAATTCTACACGAACGCATAGCCAAATCTAAACGATCGTCTAGCTTGAGCTACACGATGCGACCATCATTTTGTCTTCTTCATTGAAGCGAACTGCAACTCTTGCGTCTGCTGCTTCCTGAATGACTCAAAAATTTTGTTTTTTTTAATAAACGAATCTCCTCTATTATATTCTGGTTGCCAGTAAAGAAATAATTGGTTTAATAGTTTGTCATTTCTATCTAATTGTCATGATATTTTTATTTGATTTTCATAGGATTTTTATTTGTTTTACTATAAAAAAGTAATCAAATAGCAATCACAAAATAAGTATCAAATAATTATCATATGATGATATGATAGAATTAGAAAGAAAGTATTAAGTACTAAATAACTATCCGATGACAATGAGATAGAATTAGATAGAAAAACTACCATATCAAATAGCAATTAAATGAGAATTGATATCAATCCAAAGTATTGTAATATAAAATAACAACTAAATGACAATCAAATGGAAATGAGATGGAAATCACTAAGCTACTTTGTACCTAATAGTAATCAGATGATAATCACAAACTACCTAGTATCAAATAACAATGAAGACATTAGATAACCATCACAAACTACTTAGTATCAAATAACAATCGGATTACAATCACAAACTATTCGTATCAAATAATAATTAGATGACAATCAAATAGCGATTGCAAAATACCTATATTAAATAACAATCATAAAGATGGTGGGGTTATTCTTTCTATGCAAGGATAATCAAATAACAATCAATATGATCAAAAGATAACAATAGATAGAAAATTAGTATCGTTGACAATGTGTATAAGATAGTAATAAGAAAGCAATCAAAATCAAATAACAATCAAATGGCAATCAATATCATCAGATAAGGAACAATAAGATAGAAATCAGTATCATTGACAATTGGTATCAGATAGTAATCATATAACAATCAATATCATTAACAATTAGTATTAGATAGTATTCAGATAACAATAAGGTAAAATCAATATTAGAGTAATCAGACAACAATCAATATGAATAGCAATCAAATAACAATTAGATAGAAAAACAATCCGTAGAAGAAAGCAATTAGATAACAATTAGTATCAAATAACAATCAAATAGTAATCAGATAGCAAGTGATATTATTGATAATTAGATGATAATTAGATAGCAATCAGATGCTAAAAAAAAATTGTATGTAAAAGTCAGTGAATCAGTGAGAGCATCTTTTACTTTTTAGTTTCAACATCTCATTTAAATTAGGCTAGTACCGATTTTTCTATTTTTGCAAAGTTTATAATGTTGGGCCGTGGGCCTAATTTTTTAAACTTACTTTGTCATTTTTGCAACTGGCCCTATTCTTTTCCCTTTTCTTTTTCATTTTCTTTTGAGTTCAAACACTTTTTTTAGCAGGCACATAAAATCCTCTCTTTTTCCTCAATATAATATTACAACCTATCTTATAAGACACTCTTTAATCAGTAGGATCATTCGAGGTGACATAAAAAATATAGGCCACATAACTCAATTCTAAGCTTAAAATGACCTGAGATAGAAGGGCAAGAAACTTAAACATGCATGAAAAGTAAGAAAAGTTTTTAAAATAACTAAAAATCATGAATATACTTGAAATTTTCTAAAAGGCAAACATTGTCACTAGAAAATTGTCATTTCAACAATCGTTGTCATAAATCAAGTAACAAGCAAACAACAATTGTATAATACAGTCCAAACTCAGATGCTCAAGGACAAACCAAATTCAAAATGGCCACAACCCAACCACTCCCAAGTTTTGAAACATACATTGCGCTCAATGCATAAGAAAACAAAAACAAGGACAAAAGTGAAAGGAAAAAACCTTTATTGGTTACTAATGACTTTGGTTTATTATGTCAAACCAAATAATCTCTCTAAAAAGCTTTGAAATGAAAGATATTTGAGAGGCATTGTATGTAATTGGAATTGAAATATTCATTGATAAAGCACATGGGTTATTAGAATTGTCTCTAAAACCATATATCAATAAAGTTTTGGAGAGATTTAATATGGATTAATGTTTTCCAAGTATAGTTTCAGTTCAGAAGAGAGATAAGTCTAGTCTCATGCAATGTCAAAACAATGAATTGGAATGAAATCAAATTGAGACCATTCTGGAACCATTTCTTATGCGTTTATTGTTGGAAACTTAATCTATGCACAAACTTATACCAGACTAGACATTAGTTTTGATATCAGTATGTTGGGCTGATAACAAAATAATCCAGGAATGAATCATTGGAAAATCGCAAAGAAAGTGTTAAGGTATCTACAAGAAATGAATGATTATATGCTTACTTAAAACATATCTGATCATCTTGATATGATTCAATATTTTGCTTTAGATTGTTGTCGAGTGAGTGGAAGCACGAAAAATCCACATTTGACCATCTGTTCTTATTATTTGGAGGAGCAATTTTATTGAAGAGTGTAAAACAGTCTATCATTGTTACTTCCATTGTGGAAGTTGAATTTGTAACATGTTTTGAGACTACAATTCATGGTTTATGGCTGAGAAACTTTATTTCAAGACTTGGAATTATCGACAATATTGCCAAGTAATAATTTGTAGAAATATAAGTTATTGTAGCTTTTTATTTAGAATAATTAGGAAAAATCAGTGGAAAATGCATTAACTTGAAATAAAAATCATGTAAAGAGGTAAACTTTGCGTTCAAGCGTTTACAAAACCTAATATTCTAAAGATTATATAATCTAACATCTTTGAACGCATGATTTTAATGAAAAGAAGCTAAATTTAACAAGAAAATAGAAGTTGCAACCATTGGACACATGTGATGATTATATCAACATCATCATGCACGCAAAGAAGACTCATGTATTGATCAAAAATAAGAGACGAAAACGAAAAATGCAAAGGTGGTGATCGTCTAATCAAAGTACAAGTTGGTAGTTGATTTGAAATAGTTGCGGCATAACCAATGAATAAGTGACACGAGGAAGTCGGCATAGCAGAACATGAAATTAAATGCAAAGGTATCAGATAATCATTAGAAAGAAGCTGAGAACCTTCAACTTGAGGCCTTCAACTTGAGGCCTATAAATAGCCTAATGATCTTCAATTTAAACATAGGACTTTTTGTCAAGAGATTGACCGAAACTCTGCCCAATTCTTTTCTCCATTGTTTTCAACCTTTCGAGCTTCCATTTGAGAAATTCTAAGTGAGAGCTCAGTCTTCTTCTTTGATAATGAATAGTACCACCAACCTCTATTATCACCACAGTAAAGCAGCCACCATCAAAGTCAAAGGGAGCAAGACATTGTAACTGGCGACTTGACACTTCCATTTCTACATTTCACTCTATTTTCTTTTTACTTTGAACTTGTATTGAGATCTTGAAATTGAAAAACTCTTTATTCTTAATATAAGCATGATTTTCTTCATTTTTCATCTATTTATGTCTTCACTTCTCCCTATCATGAGCAACTAATTTCTTAATGGGTTAGGAAGAATGAACTAGCATTCTCATAAGTTTTGTATAAGTTAAAGTTTATTTTGTTTGATGCGTGCTTAATTTATTACTTGAGTCCATTTGACAAATTGATTTAAGAAGAAATAGCTAAGTACTCCAAAGAGCAAGTGGTTGTGGAACTCATTAAACAAGAAAAGAAAAAATAGATTTAGGGATAAAGTTAACTCTCTTTTGTCAAAATTAATTAAGCGTGCGTTCTAGAGATA
The DNA here is from genome assembly GCF_009727055.1 of Benincasa hispida. Lineage (NCBI taxonomy): Eukaryota > Viridiplantae > Streptophyta > Magnoliopsida > Cucurbitales > Cucurbitaceae > Benincasa > Benincasa hispida. The sequence goes on from NC_052357.1 coordinate 35,022,607, forward strand.
GGGTAAATGTAGCTTGAAACATTGAAAGGTGAGTTCATCATTTTATAAGTTAAACAGTATGAACAGATACTTATGCATCCCTTAAGAGAATGTTAGTAAACCTTCTCGACGTTACTTCATCAACTGATTTTCAACCTCATTTAGCACACATTGCTTCATTTGTGTTGTACAACTATCACCATTGCCACCATTTCCATCACTCAACGCATCCCCATTACACACTCACATTCAACTCATCATATCTGCACTACCATTTTCACCATTCATCTTCATCCATTCTGACCATCACTTGTAATTAATTCATAATTTTAGTTGTACAAACACTTATTAACACATTCATTTGACCAATTCGTGTCTGTGCTCATTTAACTCTTTAAGTTCAATATTTACTTTCAGTATAAAGTCCATGTATTCGACCTTTGTTCTCACCAAGATACCTTCATTAAATTTATATTTGGGCTTAATTTAGGAAAACTTGCAATACATAAAGTGCATTATTCTTTATCAATATTCAATGCAACACCAAGCAGCTGGAAATTTATTGCAATAATTCTGCAACGGTCTTCTTCTCAAACAAACGACAAGTATCCAAAAGGTATTAAACATATGGAATTAAACTACTTTGCCTTAAAGAAGAAGTTCAGAAATAAAGGGTGTCAATCGAACACATTAGCCCTAACCTTATGATTACGTATCCATTGACTAAAAGATTGCCACCAAAGATATTCGATGAACATGCCGAACATATGAGCATTAGTGGATACCATTATTGATATTATGATTGTGTTATTTGACACTTTGATCTCATTTATTTATTGTTTCTCACTTTATCTTATCACTTCCATTTCTTATGATTAGTATATACATTAATGAATTACGTAAATCAAATAGGATATTGCTTTATTATAGATCATGTTAGATAAAGAACTATTTTCGTGATATTTGGAAGGGAGTATGCCAATGCAATGATGTATAATCGTCATGATCCTTAGTAGTTTTTTTGCGATTATATTTATGAATGTATATGGCAAATAATATACTCAAATGGATCAAGTAGGAGAGTGTTAGATTTAATTTAAATTTAATATTATTGTTAATATGACTCATTTATATTATCTGCTCTTTTATCTTTTAGGTCTTATTATTTTATTTGACCAACTAAGTAAAAGATAATTTCCTAATTAAAAAAGGTGTTTATATAAAGATAAAACCCTAGAGATTGGTCCTCTCTCTGCCTCATTAAGTTATTTTCTCTTCATCAAGAAACCTAATCAAGTTCTAAATGAATACTAAGAGAGAGAAATGCAAACCCTTAAAAGATCATTATCATTGATAAAGATAAGTTACTCTATCTTATGTTATTGTAAAAATCATCTAGTTCAAAGATCTTGTCTTTTGTTGTTTTATACCATGTTAGGTTTGATTGTATAATGATGAAATTAAAACATACACCCCCTCTGCTTCCTTGTTTTTTTCTTTTCATTTTGTATTTTTTTTCGTTTTTTCATATAGTTTCTTCCTAATCTTTCCTATGTTCCTAACTTTTTGTGTTTGTGTTTTACTCTTTGGTGGCACATTTAATCATTATTTCCCTTTTTCTTTTTGTATCTATTACTATCAATATGCTTATGTCTTCTATTGTATAATAAATCCGACCAACAAAACATTCATTTGACCTTCATTTGACCTATGTGGCGCTTGTCATGAAAACTTTGATCCTTAAGTTAGTTCTTAGCCATTGAGGGAAAAACTTTTAAAGGGGAAGGTGAATAATCACCTTTTTATGAAGTTATAATATTGTAATTATATGAAAAGTTTTTGGGCTAATTAGAGGAATAACATTTTTTAATTTTTCATTCGAAAAAACAGCAAACCAACTTTTTAAAAAAATGGAAAATGAATTAAAATAATAATAAATTTGAAATTACAAAAGTCCAACATACCCCAAGCATGCAAATGAGATGTTACAAACCCTTCTTAAGAAAAATTCTGAATTACACTTTAATTAAAATCATCCAAAATTAATGATCTACCTTTTGAATGAGGTGAAAAATGTGAAACCCTATATTCATCTTCTCCAAAAGTAAAAACCATTTTTTAGTCACTTCTAATCTTAAATTACATGAACAACAACAATACCTAGTGACAAAAATTATGGTCGACAACGGCAGCGGTTTAGAGACCATTAGCAGAATTGGCGTTAATCAATGAAATATGAGGGGGAGAGTGAGAGAGATGGCACGTAACTTACCCATAATGGGCGACAATGGGTGACGGTTATCGGTAACCAGTGCTTGATGGCAAGTGGTAGTCGTTGACAAGTAGTAACTAATGGGTGACGAGTTGTCGGTAACACCTTAACCTAGGTCAAAGTCAAAGTTCGGTTTCCTTCTCTTCTTCAATTCAAACCTTTCAATAAATTTCTCAAACCAAATTAAATAAAGTCAAATTTAGGAATAGTAATAGAATATGAGATTTTTGAAAATTCAAATCAACATATGAAGATTGAAGATTCTTTAAATACAAATTCGAAGAATTTTTTAATTAAAAACGGAGATTTATGCCACCATATTTGCATGGTAAGAGAAAGCTAATTCATGTTGAATATCTAAATGGAAATCGATAAAGCCCAAGTTGTGAATTTGATGAACTAATTATAGTGTAATTAACGGAGTTTCTGGATTAATTACAGTGCAATTAAAGGGGCTACAGGAAATTTACAGTAAAATTAAATACATATTTGTCCTCCATGATTCTAATAATAATGTTAAAATTGTTGCAACCATCACGGTCCATGGTTAAACGAGAAATACTATATTCAAATGTAGGAAAAACCTTAAATTGGATCAAATCGACAAAACGATTAAAAGATATATTTGCAATGACAAAAATTTTTTAGTAGTCTGAAAGTCATGATAGTTGTACTTTTCATCCCACATACCATTGAATAGAATCATCAATCATTGATTAGCAATAGCAATGGGAGAGATTAAGAACAATGAAAAAGCTAATGGATAATTAATTACGAGTTGACTATGATTGTTTTGTAGTCTAATTTTGATGAAATATGAGGCTAATCTTGTTGATAAAGATAAGTAATTATGAACTAGACACTATATTTCATGTATGAAATTATAATATGAGATAGATCTATCTTTCTTTAGGTTTAAAAAAAAAAAATCTATTGGAGATAATTATAAAAATAATTTATAAATTGTTTAAAAGAAAACTATAATGAAGATATTGATTAGAAAAGGAAAAAAAAAATCTCAAAAAATCGTATAATTTAGTTAGTATTAACAAAAAAAGAGATTTATGAAAAGTAATATAATCTAAGATTTCAAAATTCAAATCAAAATTTGAAGGTAGAAGATTCTTTATATATAAATTTGGAGGATTTTCAAACTAAAAATTGAAATTAATGCAAAAATATCTGCATGAAAAGAGAGAGTTCATCTATGCTAAATTTCTAAAAGAAAAACGAAATAGTCAGAATTGTGTATTTGATGAACGAAGTAGTTAAATTAATTACATTATAATTAAAGGAGCTGTTAAAAGGAATTTTCGAATTAAGCAAATATGGATACATGTGCCTCCCATGCATTTTACTATAATTCAAAATAATTCTACATTTTGCTATTTTTTCAAATGAAAGTGTAACTAGGACTAAATTTCTTAAAGTTTTTTCTCTTCTCCAAATTCAACTTAAAGAGGTTGTTTTGAGCCCACACAAGAGAAACTGCTGGGGCCTATTGGCTTCAGCCTCTAAGGAGGCCATTGGTTTGGGCGGCCTAGTTGTAGTTGGGATGGCCATTTGGGCCCTAAAGCGGTATATACTCATGGAAGCAACTTTTTCTTTTTTTTCTTTTTTTCTTTTATTATGTTTTTACATCTTTTGGTTTTATGAACAATTATCTCAACGATGATATTGTCAATTTTGGACATAATTTTTCATGAGCTTTGCTTTTGGTTTCACCCAAATTGATCTCAAAGAATTGGAGATAGATATCCTTTGTTATAAATCCATGATATCTCATTATCTAGTCAATGTGTGATTTTGATTGCATTCCATAATAATAATAATGATAACAATAATGATACACTATTCGAGCTATATTTCATTCTATAACATATTCATAGTTCAATTGACATAAAACTTGTATTATCATTCTCGAGTTTAGATGTTCAATTCCTCACCCAACATAATAATAATGACTAAGGTTCCCCAACTGTCTGGCAAAGAAATCAACAAGAACAAAGCCTGCAATTCATCATCAAAATCAATCTTCATAGTAGCCAACTTATAAATAATATCCTGAAAGACACTCAAATGCTCAAAAATAGACTTTTCGCCCTTCAATTTTAAATTAACAAGTTGTTTGATTAAAGAAGCTTTGTTATGTGTGGTCTTCCTCTCATAAAAATCTTCCAATTTCTTCCACAACTCATATGGGTTGGACTCCTTGGACACATGGTTGAAAATGCTAATATCAACCTAATGCCTAATATTCACCAAAGTTTTTCTCTTTTAACTTTCCCCAATCTTTTTCTCCCATTTTCTTTGGTTTTGCAGGTTTAGAAATTGTGTCATCTACCTTTGTGGTTGTTTCAATTGGATCAAATAAATATTTGCAATATAACAAATTCTCCATCATCGATCTCCAGATGGAATAACTAGTTGATTTCAATTTTTTCATTGAACTATCTCCACCATAACTAATAGACTTCATGACAATGATTAAATCAAAACCATATGTGATACAAACTGATAGGACCCAAACAATATAACAACCTACTAGGATCTCCTCCAAAAAATCAACAAAATAATTGTTCTCCAAAATACCACAAATAAATCACAAAATAATCACCAAGCAATCAACAAACAATTGACAGCAATAACCATAAAATTCTGGAAGACTAAAAACAAAGAACACATGAATTATACATAGAAAATCCCTTCGATGTGAAGAGTAATGAAGACTCCACCCTTGTAAAATTCTCTTATTATGATAAAATTGAGGGAGAAAACTCAAATCGGTCATACAAAGGTTCATTACCCACCAATAATTTCATACATAAAAGATGAACACTTGAGAGATAAAAAGAATGAAAAATACCCAGATTTATAGGTTCTGTTCATTAGCAATTACAGACAAACCAAAACTTCAAACAATGATATAACTGTTCAAAACAAGATCCTATGCATCCCAAATAGGTTAACCAAATTTTAACTCTTTCCAACGATTAAAACCATGGAAATCGACAAGTTTGTGAAAACTGTCGTTGAAAAATCAAACTGCGCTGTCTTTCTCTCTGATTTTCTGCTTCTTTTTCACTTTTTTTTTTTCTCTTAGGTCATCCTCATATCACATAAAAGAAAACATAGGGTTTTCAAGATGGAACAACCCAAAAAATTATTCGCAATTGGGCTCACAAAATATTATTTTAAAATAAAGTATTGCTTGTGCAACAAGTGGACTGGACACCCAGAACAAAAATGACTGAAACTTTTAGGTGATTTTGAGAGTGAAAATGACACTTAGGTTAAATCTAAAAGCTTAAATTGATGGAACATATTTAATTTGTTATTATATAGTCTTAGTGAGGTTCGAATTACAAACATGAGTATAATTCAATGGTTAGAATGGTTAAGATACTCCTCCCCATGAAGTTATAGGGCACTTTTTTAAAGGTTTTGGGAGTCAAAATGTCATCTAGGCACTTTTTAGTTACTCGTCTTTAAAAGTATTGGATATGTTTCAATTAGAAAACTAGTGTTTTGATAGAAGTAACACCTTGCAATACTCATATTTGAACTTCCATTAATACATCACAAACTTAGGACAAACATCACCACTTAGAAGCAAAGAAATAAAATGGCCCTTTGTGTAATTGATAGTATGTGAACTGTTTGGGATCATGCATGTGTTTGTTGAATTGTTTCCAAGTTGTTGACTATACTTTAGAGAGGGGCTGATCAATATTGTGATTATGAGTAGGAATTTGGTTACATCTTAATGAGTTGTGGTGATTATGAGTAGGTGTTGTAATTGGTCATTTAGGATATGGATTTTTTTACTATAGCTTATTGATCTTAATACACTATCTTTGGGTTGATGTTGCCCAAATATGTAGGAATATGGTTGCATCTTAGTGAGTTGTGGTGGTGCTAAATTGATCCATTTTTTTGTTGCTTAGTTTGTTGAAAGAAATAAATATTTCTAGACTTCTTTATAATAAAAATTTTGAGAACCGTATGCTTATATATTTTTAGAACTTTGTGATAATGTTAACTAATGTGTGGATTTGAGAGATTTCTAAGTAGACAATCTATTTTAAAATGTGCATAAATCATACCTACATTCAATCTATGCTAAGAAATTATTCTATTCTTCCTTCCTTTGCTAAATTTAAAATTGTATAGTTTTTGTTGAGAAAGCACTCTTGGTGGCATCGCTCTCAACAATCCAAATAGGTTAAATTCTAGTTTTTGTTTTTGTTGAGACTTTGTTGCTAGGCACTTTCTATGTTTTTTAAAAATCATTTACAATGGTGCGAAATTTTTCGCAGGATTTTGAAGCAGAAACAGAATATGTATACATAAATGGAGAAAGTAAAGTCAATTTCGCAGGATTTAGGACATGAAGCTTCATGAACCCTAATAGATTGGTGGGGTTTTTAGTTCTAAAAAAAGAGAGAAATTTCAAAAAACTCGTCGTTGAAAGATACTTCAAGTTGATTGAGCTTCTTGGAGTTGTCGATTAAGTAGAGTTGCTTGATTCTAAAACCATTTCTCAATCTCATATGATTCAATTATTGTAGTCGATTGTGTGTTACACTTATGTTTTTTGTTTTATTTTGTTGTTATCTCTATTGGATGGAATTTAAGTTACCATTGAACAGCTATCTGCTCTAGGGGATGACAATTGCTATGGCCACACTCACAATGATTTTTGACGTTCGGTCTAAAACTCTCAGCTCAAACAACCTCAATTTAAATACCTATTTTGTTGAATTCTCCAATGTAACAAGTTTGACATACATAGTGTACTTTGTATTAAGTACGTTCTCAGTTTCTTAAGGTTACAAGTTGTCTCCTAAGTTGGTATAACCTACTTTGACACTCAAAGGTAGTAGTTTTGAATGGTTTAGAAAAGTGGGTTTAAGCACAATCTTCTTTGGGGATTAGTTTAAATTATTTATTTTCCTTTCCTTTCTAGATGATTTGTATTGTGTTATTTTCTTCTTAAATGACTTGTACTTAGAGCTTATAAGAAAAATCTGATGGAGTAAATTAATATGCAGTAGAGAAAATCAGAATCAATAAGCACTCTAATTACACTTAATTTGAGTTTAAAACATGCTTTAGAAAAACTATTTCACCAGAGGGTTTGTTGAACACAATACCTTTGATGAATCTTCTTCAAAACCAGTTGAGCTCCACGAAAATATGCTTCAATCTTCAAGTAGACCACCACAAAGATCTTCTCTACTATTCTTTTGCAAGGATTGTGTGGTGGAAACATTAAATTGAGCTGGTTTTGATAGAACTGAAGAGGGTTTGCTGAGGGTTTCAAATTCTGCAGAATTTTTGTAGAATTCTGAATGCATCGCTAATGATTCAGCCTAACACTCCAATTTTGTTTAATTTTGATAAAATTAAACATTTCAATTGTATCGAATACAATTAATAGAAACCCTAATCGAATTTGAATATTTCAAATTCTAAACCCTAATTTCAAAGCTCATTAAGATTACTCAATTTACTAATCAAAATTACGAGCTAGTAGAGGGACCTTATGAACTTACAGATCATGAGCTCTAATGATTTGTAATTAATTGGTTAATTTACAATTAATTTGCAATTAGTTGCTCCTTAAGCTCCCACTGATCCTCCATTGAACAATTGATTTATAGTCCAACCTACAAACCATAACCCTCTCTTTCATGGAAAGTGTGGCCCCTGTGGTTCAAGACTAGGTATTAGTGCTTAAGAGAACAACCTATCTACTAATCCTAAGTTGGATAAAAGTGAATTCCATATTGCACAGCTATGTCCCTAACTATCTACTTGGTCTATTCATCAAAATGGGAGACTTATTGAGCAGTGTTATTGGACTACTCTCACCTACGTAGATCAAAGGATAATCCCAAATAAACTGGAGTTCTTAGTTAGCTCCAGATTAAAATCAAGTTACCCTAGGTCATTGAGTTTGAAATAGTCAGTTTTAACAGTAAACGGTTGTTATAAAGAAAAGTGACTATTTCGAGGTCCGGTCTTATGCAAACTCATTGCACAGGATGCCTTCACTCACATGTCTTCACATGAATGATTTTTGAATCACATCATTTGTATCAGTATACAAAATGGGCCACATCTGATAGTGTCACCAGGATGAGGCACCCAATCTCATCCATATACTTATAGACCAATTTTAGCTACATACTAAAACTTGATCCTCTTTTATGTCGCCACATAAAGTTAAAGTATTCATGTTATAGCCATGGATTTGTTTATTGGATTTTCATAAAAGAATGCAATATCAATAATAATTTATTGAATAAAATACTCAACAATATTTTTATTGATAAATATAATATGTTAACAACATTTATGAACCGCGAGTTTAGGACATTCCCAAAAATCTCCCCCTTGGACTAATACTGCAGTGAGACAAACATATAATGTTTACAATGTTGTGAAATAAAGAGAGAAAATACAATAAACTAGGGCATCTAAAATACCCTTTTGACATTTTCCCACTTACCCTAAATTATGATGCTCGTATTCCTAGTCCAACCAGGTGGTCCTCGACCACTTTAGTCGAGAGGGCCTTCGTAAAAGGATCAGCAAGGTTGTCTTCTAAGGTTAGCGTGACTATTACGTCTCCTCGGTGTACGATCTCTCTGATGAGATGGTACTTTCATTCTATGTGTTTTTCACGTTTGTGACTCCTTGATTCCTTGGAATTAGCAACTGCATCGTAGTTGTCACAATACAAAGTAATGGGCAGGTGCATATTTGGAACTAGTTCCAAATCCATCAAAAACTTGCGCAGCCACACTACTTCTTTAGCCGCTTCGCATGCAACTACGTATTTTGCTTCCATCGTTGAATCAGCTATACCACTTTGTTTAATTCTTCTCCATACTATAGCTCCTTCATTAAGAGTGAAAACTGATCCTGAAGAATACTTCCTAGAATCTATGTCAGTTTGAAAATCAGAATCAGTGTATCCTGTAAGGATTAAATCCTTATGTCCATACACAAACGTATAGTTCCTCGTTCTCCTGAGATACTTGAGGATGTTTTTTACAGCTGTCTAATGATTGTGTCTTGGGTTAGGTTGGAACCTGCTGGCAATTCCAACTACAAAGCATATGTCAGGACGTATACACAACATAGCATACATCAGACTCCCAAGTGCTGATGCATATGGAATTCTTTCCATCTCCTCAATTTCTTGAGGTGTCTTAGAACACTCTTCCTTCGACAAACGAATTCCATGTCTAAAAGGTAACATACCCTTTTTGGATTTTTTCATATTATATCTTGACAACATTTTTTCAATATAAGATGCCTGAGATAGTGCTAGGGTTTTGTTCTTTTGGTTTCTAAAAATTTGAATCCCAAGAACATACCAAGCATTTTTCAAATCTTTCATTTGGAACTGTGATGCTAACCATCTCTTTACGTCAGCGAGGAAACTTGTCTCATTCCCAATGAGCAAGATATCATCAATATAAAGTACCAAGAATGCTATAGTTTTGTTGACTATTTTCTTGTATACATAAGATTCGTCAACATTCTATTCAAAGTCATAAGATTTGATCGTAGTGTCAAATCTTATATTCCAGGATCTAGAAGCTTGCTTCAATCCATAAATGGATTTCTTAAGCTTATAAACCTTTCGTTCTTGACCCTGTTCAATGAACCCTTCTGATTGAGACATAAAAATACTTTCATCAAGATGATCATTGAAGAAAGTTGTCTTGACATCCATTTGCTATATTTCATAGTCATAATATACGGCAATGGATAAGAGTGTTTTTATTGATTTTATCATGGCAATGGGAGAGAATATTTTTTCATAGTCAACCCCCTCCCTTTGGGTAAAACCTTTTGCCAAGAGTTTGACTTTATAGGTTTGCACCTTGCCAGTTTGGTCTCTTTTCCTCTTGTAGATCCATTTACAACCTCTAGACAGAATTGAAGTACATTGACTCTATTTCTACATTCATGGCTTTTATCCATTATTCTCTATCAACATCTTCTATTGCCTATTTAAAGGTTAATAGATCCTGTAGACCATCATCTTGTATGATTTATGTTAAATCCATGTAGCGTTCAGGTTGATTAATAACCCTCCCACTACGTCGAGGCATTCTCAACTCTTGAGAAGAATGTGATAGGGCAACAATTGTTATTGATGGATCAGCTCGATCAACAACTTTTGTTGATTTGTCTGTAATATCTTTGGTCATTCCTTTTAATATTAGTTTACTACGAGGTTAAGGATTTTTAATATGATCTCCTTCCAAGAATGTAGCATTTTTCGAAATAAATATTTTATCTTCTTGGGGATCATAGGACAATCCACCTTTTGTTTCTTTAGGGTATCCAACAAAGAGGCGAAATTTTGAACAATATTCCAGCTTCTTAGGGTTTTGTACCAACACGTGTGCCAGACATCCCCAGACTCGGATGTAATGTAAACTACCTTTACGTCCTTTCCACAACTCATATGGTGTTTTAGAAACACTTTTTTAGGGTGTTGGGTTTTATGTCCTAAAACTCGTAGTTTATAAAAAAATTAAACATATTATGTACTAAATAAACTTATTATTGATTTTATAAATTGCATCCATAAAGTCTAAATCTAATAAACTAAGATTCATTTCTATTACATGAATACTGAACTTTATGTAGAGACATAAAAATGGATCAAGTTCGAGTAAATAGCCAAAACGGTCTATAGTACATGATTAAGGTTGGGTACCTTATTTTGGTAAGACTATTGGATGCAGCCTACTCTGTAGTTATTACAAATTGTTGTAAAGATACTACAAACGATGTGATCCAATTCGTTCATGTATTGACATAAGGAGTAGGGGGTCCTATGTAATGAGGTTGCATAAGATCAAACCAAGAAATAAGTCACTCTTACCTTTTAACGTTGTTTACTGTTTAAGACTAACTATTTCACTTAGATGACCTAGGTAACTCGATCTTAATCTCGAGCTAACTATGCACTCCTGTTTATTCGAGATTATCCTTAGATTTGTATAGGTGAGAATTGGCTCAATAGCATCGGCTCAATAAACCTCCCATTTCAGGGGTAAGACCGGGTAGATTACTGGGGACATAAGGTACAAGATGTGTCTCTTATACACATCTAGATGTGTATAAGAGACAGGAGTTAAGACCGGGTAGATTACTGGGGACATAAGGTACAAGATGAAATTCACGTCTACCCAATTTAGGGATAGAAGAAAGGTTATTCTCTTAAGTACTGAACCCATGTCTTGAACATGGGGCCCCACCCTCTCACTGACTCGAGAGGGATCCGATTTAGTGATTTGATCATAAACCAATTATTCATTAGAGGATTAGTTGGAACTTAAGGAACAAGATATAATATCGAGGGTAAAACGACACATTGACCTAGTCGGTATTACAAACAACCTGTGAATGGTCGACTTACTAGTTATGGTTATATCGTGTGGACACAAATATATCTACAGTGAGGAGAGTGCAACTATCAAATTATAGTGATGTGACTCGATAGTTAACGAATACTGATTAATTTGGTCTAAAGAGTTTAGCCAATTAATTTTAATCGTTGGACCTCATGATCTGTAGGTCCATAAGGTCCCTCTACTAACTCGTAAAACATGAACACCTTGAATTATTAAATTGAGTGAATTTGGAATGATATCAATTTGAATTGTTCAAGTTGAATTTCCATTTGAAAATGTTCAAATTGAAATTAGGTTTTTTGAGTGTGAATTAGTTCAAAATCAAATTAGGGTTTGCTTAATTATATTCGATATAATTAATGTTTAATTTGTTGAAATTAAATGAAATTGGAGAGTTATTAATATTTAAATACTTATTTAAATATTAATTACATGAATATGATTCATGTTTAAAATTAGGTGTGTGATTAGTTTAATATTTGATATAAAATTATTACTTAATTAATTAAATATGTTTAATTAATTTTTCAATTTCAATTCAATTTGAGAAATTGAGATTTGATATTTTAAATTTAATTAATTATGAATTAATTAAATTAAATTTTAGTTAATTTTGGAAATTAATTAAAATTTGAATTTTAAATTAAAATATAAAAAAAAAATGGAATAATGAGAAAGTGGGTTTTTCCCACAAAACCCCCAAGCATGATGTGTTTCTCATACATTAACACACAAATTCCACTTTGAATCCTAAGTAGGTGCTGGCAATGTAGTTGTTAGAGAGTGCCTGCATGTTAAAGAAGAATAAAACTCTCTCACTTTGTTGAATTGAAGGGACTAAGAAGTGTTCTTGGGCTGGATTTTTTTTTTTTTTTTTTTTTTTGGAAAAACATCTTTCTATAAAAACCCACAAAATTCCTACACCAAACTCTCTCAAATCTGAGTTCCACCACTCAAATTCAAGACTCAGAATAGTAGAGAAGATCTCTTGGTGGTTCAATGTTTATTTTGTAGCTTAATTGGAGTGAAGAGCAACTTGGAATTGAAGAATTCATCAAGAAAGGTATGTAGCATGAAACCCACTTGTATTTGCATGCTTTAGAACTCCAATTAAATGTAATTAGAGTGCTTATTTATTCTGTTTGCTTCTTTTGCATGCTTATGTATTCTTTCAGAGGGAACCATGTTCAGAATATACACTGCAGTCCATACTGCATACCCCCAAAAGGATTGAGGTAACTGACCAAAACTCATCATTGATCGAATCATGCCTAACAGTGTTCAGTTTCTCCTTTCTGCAACACCGTTTTGTTGTGGTGTTCCAGATCCTATGAGTTGGGATTGAATTCCATGATCTATCAAATAGTTCTGGAATTATAAATCCATATACTCACCACCTTGATCTGATCGAAGTGTTTTAATTATTTTACTTAATAAGTTCTCTGTTTCGGTCTTGAATTCCCTGAACTTTTCAAGAGTTTCAGACTTGTGACTCATTAAGTGAATATATCCATATCTAGAATAGTCATCAATGAAACTGACAAAATATTCATATCCACCTCGTGCTCTTACATTCATCGGACCACAAAGGTCTGAATGTATAAGTTCAAGGGGTTCTTTGGCATGAAGACCTTTTCCAGAAAAAGATCTTTTAGTCATTTTTCCTTCAAGATATGACTCACAAGGAGGTAAAGAACCGTCTTCTAACTGATTTAGATGACCGTTTTTAACTAATCTCTCAATCCTGTTGAGATTTATGTAACCAAGTCTGAGATGCCAAAGATAGGCGTTAGGAGAAATTTCCTGTTTTTTATTTTGAGCTTCTGTCGTTTTAAACATATCTATATTTAAAAAGACTTTTGCTTCAATTAGTTTTAATACATATAAGTTATTTTCAAGTCTAGCAGAACAAATATGAACACCTCTTTAAAAAACGAACACTTCATTAACTTCAAAAGATACTTTATACATATTTTCCAGTAGACATGATATGGAAATCAAGTTTCTTTTCATCTTTGTTACATAATATCAATTTTTTAACAAGATAAAACATTCTAAAATCAACTTGACATCTCCCACTGCTTCAGCTGAAATGACTTCTCCTATTCCCTCCTTGAAAGTCATTTTGTACTTTGAGAGTGATTCCAAGAACTAGATTCCTGTATAAAAGTGCAAACATGGTTAGTGGCTCCTGAATCTAATATCCAGGTCAAGTGAGAATTTTCCACTAAACATGTTTCAATTAAAAGTAAATCTAATTTACCTTGATTTTCCTTTTCCGCTTTTTTCTCAACCAAATACTTTGGGCAATTTCGTTTCTAATGACCGTCTTTTTCACAATGGAAACATTTTCTTTTGGGGGCTTTTTTTTTCTTTGTAGTAGGTTATTTATTCTTTTTTCCCCTTTTCTTCATCTGTACACTTTTATCTTTAGATGATGAAGGGACAAACTTCTTTTTGTCAGAAGGTTTTGTTCCCGAACATGAACCATTCAGAAGTTTATTTTTTCATGAAACAACATTTGCTTCACTTTCTTTTAATTTCATCATTGACTGATAAGTCTGTAGTTTGTTTAATAAAGTAGTCAGATTTTAATTAATTTTATTCATTACGACATTAGTACGAAAGGTTAGGTAGCTCTTCGAAAAAGACTCTAATATCATACTAACTTGACTAGTTTTGTCCATGGTAGCCCCATGAGCTTCTACAACATTAAAATGAACCATCATGTCTAGGACGGGTTCCCTAACATTGGTTCCAGTTGTTTGGAAAAAGAGAGGAAAATAAATATGCATCTTATGTTATGTGTTGATCTCCATGCGTTGATGGTCATGCGTTGGACTAGAAAATATACAATATGCGTTTAAGCATGTATGCGATGACCATGCATTCCTGTCATAAGTTTTCTCACTTTCTCACCAAGTATAACAACAACGCAAGTTTCTCAGGGTGATCTAAGGTCGAACACAAGGACTTGTAACTCAATAATGTTTTGTGAAGTAATGTGTTTGAGGCGATGAACAAAAGTAAAAAGACGAAAGTTAAAGGACTATGCGCTACTCCTACTCCTAACTAAATAGATTGAGCAATGGAAGTTTAACTATGAGAATTGGTAGAGATGCAACAGTTGTTAACGCATAATAATATTCATTATGTTAGGTCGCTCGAGTAATTCCAGCTCACCACACTACATCGCACACCTCTCGGTGGCCAGCCGCATGCCTATATCTCTATAATGCATGGTTGCGTCAAGCATAAGATCGTGTCTATATCTAGGAACAATGCATACTTTTCTTTAGTGTGTTCCACTACTCACCCTCTCATGTGGTTAGTTGTGGCTAATCAGCTCATAAACAAGCATTGTGACGGCTCATAGACAAGCGTTGCTATCGCTTCACACCAAGCGAAGAAGATTAACTCACTATACTCCTGTAACACACACCTCTCGATGGATTGCTACATGCGTCCTATTTTTAGGCTGCACGATTGAGTATGCGACTACCTTTGATAACTAAACGATGAATGTAAACGATGATAAAGGAGAAAAAGATGAAGAAGATGAAGCTGAAGGAATTAATAGATACGTTGATTACAAAATGTATTTATGTATTAAGCCAAAATGTAATACAATATAGAGATAAGAGGAGAAATGGAAGGCTAGATGCAAAAAGTCTCTTGCTTTTCATCGGAAATGCGTCAAGGCTACTGGTGGTGCCATAGATGGATGGTGGAGAAGTCGCTCTTAAGCTCTATCTTCGGCATAGCTCTGGTCGTAACTTGGAAGGGTCTGTGAAGGTGGAGAATCCTCAAAGAGTGTCTGCTCATGCTCTCATCTGTGATCACAAGGATCTGCCTCATGGCAAAAGCTCGGATGTTTTGAAGTGAAGCTCCAAGGTGCTTTTTATAGAGCTCAAGTGCCGACAGCATTGATGATTGCATTCTGACTCACTACTACCTTTGTCGCAGTATGGGCAATGTCAACATCACCTTATCTTGTTGATACTCCCAAAGTATGCATTCGAGCTTATTTCTCCAGAGGTGTCAACGCATTCCATCTACCTTGCGAGAAGTCTTCTATCACGATTATCACTCTGTGGACGCAACATTCCATACGGCGAACTAATCTTTATGACAATCAACTCATGCGGTCAACCTTGCGGCGGTCTGGGACCAATGCATGCGATCAATTCTTGTAATATCTGTAAAAATGGACACTTTGACACGGAATAACGCATGGTATAGGGTTAGTGAGGATTTTTTGTGCTGATTGACGCAAGCTCACTTTTCACATGAATTCTTAGTATTATCAACGCATATTCTGCTTGTTAGCCTTCACAATTTTGAGTAAAAGGCTACAATAGCTTGTATTTCTACAAGCTATCGGTTCCATGCGCAAGTTATAAACATACTTTATAGCCTCGTGGCTTCATGTTTCTTGTTGAGTACATCAAATATGCTTGCTAAGATATAGGTCCTTGCCTTTTTATTTTCCCTTACCCACCTATCATAAGCATCTCGAACGCTTCGGTTTGCAGCCGAACTGGGAATAGGAAGACATTCCTCTGTTAACATATACCTCAGATCATCAACTATTAATATGTGTTTAAATTTGACTTCCAGTTGGAATAACCCTCTCCTTTAAATTTGTGAGAAGCAAGAAGTTGTATTATTGAGTTTTAATTGCTGAAAAATTTAAACAAATTCTATTAATCTTGTGCATCTTAATCCAATTTTAGCAAAAAATTAATAAAGTACCCATATTTCTTTATTTATTTGTAATGATACTACAATGAGTTAGAATAAATGCTACCTAAGGCAGTCAAATACTCCTTCACTAAAGTAAGACATTCCTGACTAAATACTATCTTCAGAATAACTCATATTCTGACAGTCATTTAGCTACCGTTTTCGGTCATGAACTTACTAACATTCTATAAGTGTGACTCGCCATTTTCAGATCTTATAGAACAGTAGGAAGACAATGTGCAAGTCAGAACAATAAGACCCTATTCATTTATGAAGCTTGGGTTGTTCTGAATCCTATGTTACATCTTTCAAAGGGATTGTCGCGGTTAATGACTAGCTAGTGCTGCCTAAAAACAACAGTAGGCACAACATAGGAATTTCACGGTTCAAACTAATGGAAGAGACCATAGGATATGTTGACACATTTCCTTCACCCAGTTACTTTAAACTACTTCCCTCATTCACCTTGTTATTGACCCATGCAAACACTTTCCAAATGGAACAATCGAGGAAAAATCGACATGAAGTCGAGCATGGATCTCACGATGTGAACTCTTGAGGATATGAGAGCTAAAAACGATATATTGAATATATTGTTAATCTTCCATTGAAGTGTTCTAAATGTTTGAGTATTGTTTAACTTAGGTTTATTACGGCTAATTTTAAACAACCTAAGTCTATGTGATTATTATCCAAGTATGACGTTCATATTTGGATTTCAACCTACGATGTCTATGTGTTACGTAAATCGTCAACTTAAATACCCTCAGCCTTAGACAGGATTGTGAACCGATTGAGTTTGTAACCAAATTTTATAAGATAACGACCTATTTTAACTATTAAAACAAGTTGTTAACCTAAGTGAGCATGTTGTTATCTTTGTTATGAATTTTAATGTCTAATTCAATTTTATAACAACTTACAAAAATTAGACATGTTAAGCATCCATAACTTATATCAAAGGCATTCAACATTTAACATAACCTTTATATTAAAAAATTTGAAACCTTATACATGCATACTATATATTATAACACTTTATAACATACTTCAATGCATGTAACATGTATCCTATGGTGGGATTTTAATTCTACATGGCATACTCTATGCATACACAAGATTTATTTAGTTATAACATACATCACATATATAAATGATTAAACACAAATTTATATGGTTTTAGTTTTTGCATTTTCAAGCAATCAAAGGCCTAACTATTATAAAATTCAGCAAAAATCGATTTTAAAAACCTTCTGGACTGCTTGAACCACCTTGAACCGGACTTCCAATTTTAAAATTGGGCTGAACCGGGCAAAATACATCGAGTACCATCAAGCCATGAATACCATCGAGCATACTATCTAGCATCGAGTATGACATCAAGCATCATCAAACATCGAGTATTTCACATAATACCATCGAGTAAAGGCCATCGATCATCAAGTAAGGCATCATGCATCGAGTACCATCAATTATGGCATTGTGCATCGAGTATTTCATGAAATACCATCGAGTATGAGTATCGAGCATCGAGTATTTTATGAAATATCATCGATTAAACGCATTGAGTACCATTGAGTATGGCATCGTGCATCGAGTATTTCATGAAATACCATCGAGTATGCCACTGAGTATTCCGTCGAGCATCGAGTATGTGGCAATGGATTGAATTTCTAGTTTCTGCCGCTCAACCTTCTTCACTTATTTTTTCAATTACATCCTAATTGCAACTCTAATGACTCCAAACGAATTACAGACACACATTAAGGCTCATAAAAAAAGAGCCAATTACAAGAGTTACAACATAATTGAAAAGATTTAAATGCCAAAGCTCAGAAAAACCATATCAGTTCACCATTTTCATAAAGTTTATGAAAAACACCCACTAAACTCAAATTAATGATAATTGAGTGCTTAAATCATGCTCTGATACCAACTGATGGAGTAAAATAACATGCAGCGGAGAAAATCAAAATCAATAAGCACTCTAATTACACTTAATTTGAGTTTAAAACATGCTTTAGAAAAACTATGTCACAAGAGGGTTTGCTAAATACAATACCTTTGATGAATCTTCTTCAAAACCAGCAGAGCTCCACGAAAATATGCTTCAATCTTCCAGTAGACTACCACAAAGATCTTTTCTACTATTCTCTTATAAGGATTGTGTGGTGGAAACATTAAATTGAGCTGGTATTAAAACTGAAGAGGGTTTGTTGAGGGTTTCAAATTCTGCAGAATTTTTGTAGAATTCTGAATGCATCACTAATCATTCAGCCTAACATTCCAATTTTGTTTAATTTTGATAAAATTAAACATTTCAATTGTATTGAATGCAATTCATAAAAACCCTAATTGAATTTGAATATTTCATATTCTAAACCCTAATTTCAAATCTCATCAAGATTACTCAATTTACTAATCCAAATTACGAGCTAGTAGAGGGACCTTATGGACCTACAGATCATGAACTCCAACGATTTGCAATTAATTGATTAAACTATTTAAACAGAATTAATCACTATTCATTAACTACCAAGACATTCCACTATAGCTCGATATTTGCACTCTCCTCACTATAGATATATTTTTGTCTATTTTAACCATAATCGATAAATCAACCCTTCACAGGTCGTTCGTATTTACAGTTGGGTCAAAGATTATCGTTTTACCTTGGTAAATACGTTTTGCTCTTTAAGCTTCTACTGATTCTCCATTGAACAATTGATTTATAATCCAACTTATAAACCATATCCCTCTCTTTCATGAGAACACAGGGCCCCTGTTGTTCAAAACTAGGCAACAACGTTTAAGAGAATAACCTATCTACTAACCCTAAATCGGATAGGAGTGAATTCCATATTGCAAAGCTAAGTCCCCAACTATCTATCCGATCTAATCCCCAAAATGTAAGGCTTATTGAGTAATGCTGTTGGACTACCCTCACCTATGCAGATCAAAGGATAATCCCAAATAAACAGGAGTTCATAGTTAGCTCAGGATTAAGATCGAGTTACCCTAGGTCATTGAGTTTGAAATAGTCAGTTTTAACAGTAAACGATTGTTATAAAAAAAAGTGACTATTTCGAGGTCCGGTCTTATGCAAACTCATTGTACAAGATACCCTCACTTACATGTCTCCACATGAATGATTTTTGAATCACATCATTTGTATCAGTATACAAAATGGGCCGCATTCGATAGTGTCACCAGGATGAGGTACCCAATCTCATCCATATACTTATAGATCATTTTTGGCTACATACTAAAACTTGATCCTCTTTTATGTCGCCACATAAAGTTAAAGTATTCATGTTATAGCCATGGATTTGTTTATTGGATTTTCATAAAAAAATGCAATATCAATAATAATTTATTGAACAAAATACTCAACAATATTTTTTATTGATAAATAGAATTTGTTAACAACATTTACGAACTGCGAGTTTAGGACATTCCCAACAAAATCTTAGTTGTCAATTTTAGTTCCATGAAGTTTGATTCTTCCCATTTTATTTTTTTTATGCTATTGTAATTTGGACGGTGTGGTTATTGCGCTCCAACCAAAGGAACCTCAAACTAGCTCGAGTCAAATTAGCCTAAAGGATTTTCTTTAACGAGTTGTGACAGAGATTTTTTTAATAAAATTATTATAGTCCTTGAGTTTGGAGTAAATAATTTTTGTTTGTTTGGAGTAAATAATTTTTGTCAATATCTTTACTACTTCTTAAATTTATTTAAGGGTAATTACTTTAAATGACAAAACTGTTAGAAACATTTTCAAATATAGTAAAATCTTACAATCTGTCTTTGATAGATAGTAATATTTTACTATATTTGTAAATAAGTTAGTTCATTTTTGTATATTTGAAAAGAATCATTTATTTAATAAATAGACTAAAATCACATATAGTATTCATAGGTGTAAGATTACATTTGATAAATCTCAAAGTTAGTCCCTACCACTAGTTTATTATTTTTTTTTCAAAAAAATTATTATCTATTAGCATTTAAACTTTAAAAACATATTTGAAGACTAAATTTAAGATTAACTAAAAGCATATGAATTAAAATTAGATATTTAATTATACAAAGATTAAAAAATACAACAAACACAAAGGTTGTAGGACCGAAATGGTATTTTAATAACCTAAAAACTTTAAACTACAAAAATTGAAATAATTAGTTATTTTAAATGTGAGGGAATAAAATAGAAAGTTTGTGGGAGTTATATCATTTTTTCTAACAAACATATAATAATATATCACAAATCTGAAGTAGCTAGGAATCCAAACTGACCTTTTAGAAGTGGTAAAATATCTTAATTAACCACTAACTTATGCTTATACACAAACCAACAAATATATCATTGACTATTAGATGATTGGTTAAATTGCACATTTAATCTTCAAACTTTTGTAGTTATTACCTATTTAACTTCTATGATTTTGTATTGATGATGCAGAGAACTTCGTCAATATTAATTGAGCAATTTAGATTGGTTACTTGAAAGATTATAGAAACGGCTCCAAAGCGTTTGAAAAAACAGGAAACAAAAACACAAAACCATAAAAACTAAATTGAAATTTACTTACTCCAACTTGGATATATACATTGAAAATAAAGGAAATTATTTACCCAAAATAGCAAAAGTTTAATCTTCTTTGGACTGATAGAAATTAGTAATGTCTATCAGTGATAGAACTGATAGAAGCCTATCACTGATAGACGATGATAGAAATTTATTAGTATCTATCCGTGTTTTTTTTTTTTACTATTTCTGTCATTAGTTTGACATTTTTTCTATGTGTTAAAACTTCCCTAAATAACATCCAAATTAACCATAGATTTGTATTAGAGTTTCAAACCAAGAGTACAAAGAGATTGAAGAACATTTTAAATACTAAATCTTGGTCCAATGGACTTTTACATAAGGACTAGGAAACACAGATACTACTAATTATGCAGAGAATTGGTATCAGATATGTATCAAATACGTATATATTTAGATACATGGTAGATATGTGATTTGAAGTATCTAATTCTTTTACTTATTTTAATCTTCAAATATATGTACCGCATATCTTCTTCCAAATATGTGGTCATTATTTTTCAAATTTAAGTTCAACGACTTAAAAAACCCAACCCACAATCCATTTTATTTAAAACCACACTTAAATCTAGCAATTTGAAACAAAATAGGTTAAAAATGATAAAAACAATAAAGAATAAAACATAAAAAGTTAAAAGAAAAAACTTCAAACGTAATTAAATATTCATTCTTTTCTTTTCTCTTGCTATCTAAATCATGATTCACATCTACTGTTGAATTCAGTATAAGCCCTGTCTCTTATACACATCTAGATGTGTATAAGAGACAGTATATATATATATATATATACAAAACTAACATATATAGAAAAAATATTATTAGTTAGCCTAGTGGCAAATATGGCTTCTAACCCCCTTTAGGCCTAGGTTAAAGCCCCACTTTTTACATTCATTTTTTAAAATTTTCCTTCCTTAATAGTCTTTTGATTATAAAGCCTCCCGTCAACAAAATTTATGGATCTGCCACTGTTCACACCCTGTTCATCCTCAACTTCATTCTTCAATCTTCATCATCTACTTCTTTTCTAACGTGAACTCTAGTTGCTCAACCAGCACCCGACATTGTCGGATTTTTTTTTCTTTCAAGTCTTCTCTCTTCTTGAATCTACTTTAATCTAACTTAAAATAAGTATTATAATAATTAATTGGGTATATATATATATATGATAATGTTTCTTAAACATATCCGTAGCTTAGTTTTTTAAAAATTGATATATCATTATATCTTATTGTATCCGTATCGATATTCGTATCTGTGCTTTTTAGCACAAGGAAAGAGCTAAAATGGAGCTAAATATTTTTCTATACTTAAACAAGACCAAGGAGGTCCTCCATAATTAAACATGACCCAAAAATGCATGCCTCACACGTCTCTATTTCTCTCTCCTTCGTGTGTGAGTTGTTTGCATTTCTTTTTTTAACTATCATTTCTCCATTCTACGCGGAAAAACCAAAAAACTAAAGCAAACACTAAAATAAATAATAATTAATAACAATATCCAATTTAATTTTCTGTTTGTTTTTGGTCTTTTTCTCCCCCTTCCCTATCCCTAACTTCCTCGTTCAAACTTCTTTCTGGTTTTCATTCTTTCCTCTTGGGAGGGTCCCTCCTCCCCTCTCTCTCTCTTTATCTCTTTCTCTTCATTTAAATTTATAAATTTCCATCAAATTCTTCTCTCTCTCTCTCTCTTTTCTCTCTTTCAAAGCCTAAATTTTACAGTTTGAATTATAATTGTGTTCTTAGCCAAAGGTGCCATTTTTTGAGCCATTTTCTGAAGAATTTTTTTCATATTCACATCCACAAGAGAGAGAGAGAAAAAACCCCAATTGGGTTTTTGTTTTTTCTTTTTGATTATTGATATTTGTATTGGATGTTATTATATTATTGACAGAAAGATACAAATTTGAAATTTGGTGGAAAGAAAAAAGGAAAAAGAAAAATGAGTTGCTTTCCATGTTTTTCATCTCATGGGAAAGCAGCGAAAAGAACAAAGAGTGGTAGAAGGGAACAGTCTGTTTCGGTGCATTCTCGTAGTCATAAACAACAACAACAACAACAACCGCCGCCGCCGCCGACGCAACAACAGCATCATCCTGCTCCTCCTCCTCCACGTCCTACGCCTACAGGTTTTATTTTCACTTTTTTTTCTCTCTTTTTCCTTTTTTTTTGAATTTTCTTGTTATTTTTAAATTCGGAAATAAGGTCGGGCTAGAGATTGAAAATCTCGATGAGGACGGGAATGGGAAAAGTATCCCAACCTAACCCTATCCATGGAAATACCGTTAGAGATTGAAATCTCGACCCAGATTGAAAGATGGTGGAAACATCTCAAACCCAGCTCCATGATTGTAGGTCATATTACAAATTTAGATTAAGAGCTTTTAAAGATTTCGATTTACATTTGATTTTGATACTAATATGTTCCATATTAGTTTTTGTTACCTAAATGTTGAGTGTATGTTAATTGATCTACAAACTAAGATTTTTTTTTAGTATAATAAAGGTGGAAAATTCGAACCACAGACCTTTTAGATGTTAATATTCGAATTAAATTGTGTCACTTTGACCTATAAAAGTTAATTGTGCAAAAAAATAGATTTAATATTTTTCATTTACCTTTTTTTTAGATTTAAATTCTATTTTGGTCTCTGTATTTTTTGGTTTTGTTCATTTTAGTATTTGTATTTTCAAAATATTTATTTTAGTTCTTGGACTTTCTATTTTGGTACATTTTAGTCATTGATCTTTCGAAAATGTGAATATTTTATTCTCTTGAAAATAAAATGAAAATGAAAAGACCAAAATGGTTATTTTTCAAAGAACAGTGACGAAAATAAACAAAAGTTGAAAGCATGGGAACCAAAAAGAACATTTTTAAAATACAAGGACCAAAATGAATCAAAGTTGAAAGTATAACAAACCAAAATTGAAAGTATAGAATCAAAACGAACCAAACTAAAGTAGAATTCTGCAATGCTAACATGGTATGAAACCATCTATTGATAGTTAACATCAATGTGTCACATTAATGAAATTAATTAGCACAAAGTTCAGAGAACAAATAGATACATTTTTAAGTTTGAATGTTAGTAAAATTATATGTATGTTTGTGTAATTTTAATTTGCATATAAATGAACAGAAAATCCAAAAGGAAACCAAGTACTGCAAAAGGAAGCAGAAAAAGAGAAAGAGAAAGAGAATATTGGGGAAAAGAATAACATTGCAGCTCAAACCTTCACATTCCGAGAGTTGGCAACTGCTACAAAGAATTTCCGTCAAGAATGTCTAATCGGTGAGGGGGGCTTTGGGAGAGTTTACAAAGGCAAACTCGATAAAACTAACCAGGTAATGTCTACGTTCATTCTGTCACCTGGTTTCTTTAAACTCGTTTGTTAACCATATGTTATTGTTAACAAATAATGTTTGTTAACAATAACGTAAAATTCTTCTAGTTTATGAGATTTTGTTTTCGTTAAATTTTCCTCTTAAATTTTCACTAATAGTTCATATGCATATGATCCTAACCTTATTCTTCTAATACATGAAATATTGGATTTCAAGAGCTCAATGTAGTCTTTGATCTTCGTAGGCCTCCTAATCATGGAATTTTAAAATTGTTTTGAAACAAAAGTTTAATGTTATTCTTTTAAATGGCATGAGATTTTCAATAGAAAGTGTTTTTTTATAACAATAGTCTATACCTCAAATACAAATTATTATGTGCACGTTGAAAGTGATTTTGAAACGGTTAAAATCACTTTTATCATATTAAAAATTACATCAAAATACATCTTTATCATTCCAAATTAATTTAATATTTAATTTTACAAATTTAAATGTTGTTTTAATGTCATAGTAATTGGTTTGGAATGATTAAAATCATGTTTCTATGTGATTTGGAAAATGAGAAAAGTAATTTTAACCATTTTTTAATCACTTCCAAACATGCTCTATAACTTAAACTAAAATAGTATGAACTCCAAATACAAACTATTATAATTTATAGACTATAATAATGACAGACTATAATAATCAATTCTTTATTTAAAAAATACTCTTTCTTTATTTAAGAAAAAAAACATAAAATAGTTATTAAATGAAGATGAGAGAGTATTGAAATGTAATTTTGTAAATAACACTAATGAATGTGTGACATGTGACAGGTTGTAGCAGTGAAGCAGCTTGACAGAAATGGATTGCAAGGGAACAGAGAGTTTCTTGTGGAAGTTTTAATGCTAAGTCTTCTACACCATCAAAACCTTGTCAATCTCATTGGCTATTGTGCAGATGGTGATCAAAGACTCTTAGTCTATGAGTACATGCCTTTGGGATCTCTAGAAGATCACCTACTAGGTAAATATCTAAAACACGACTGTTATCAAATCAGGTCTAAAATTTTTACAATTCCATCTTCTAATTTTTTATAATCTAAAGCATGAACTCTCAATAAGTTGTGCCCTATCTTTTCTCGCAATGTTTTGACACTGTCATGTAGCGTTTTCATGCTACCTCAAATACTTCTTGAATTTCTTGATCTCTTATCTTTTTGTCAACTTTGACCTATTTTTTTTTTTTATAGTGTTACTTCAACGTTTTGCTTGAGTTTTACTAAATAAACAAATATGCATGTGAAATTAGTCAACTAATTATCAAAACTAGCAATTAATAAGCCATAGAAATAGCTCATTATATATAGAGAGGAAAAAAATTTTAATTTTGCCCCGCACTCGACGGAGGTTCGAAGCAAATAGACGACGACTCATTGATCAAGTTGTGTGTGTGTTTTTGATTTGGCATTATAGATCTTCCAGCTGAAAGAAAGGCCTTGGATTGGGGAACAAGGATGAAAGTAGGGTTGGGAGCAGCAAAAGGGCTAGAGTACTTACATGACAAAGCCAACCCACCAGTGATATATAGAGACTTGAAAGCATCAAACATTCTATTGGACAATGATTTCAATGCAAAGCTGTCAGATTTTGGGCTTGCAAAGCTTGGTCCTGTTGGAGACAAATCCCATGTTTCCTCCAGAGTTATGGGAACCTATGGATATTGTGCTCCTGAGTATCAAAGGACTGGCCAACTCACTCCCAAGTCTGATGTCTATAGCTTTGGAGTCGTCTTGTTGGAACTCATCACTGGCAAGAGAGTCATCGACAACACTCGTCCCGCTAAACAACAAAACTTGGTCGCTTGGGTGAGTCAACTTTCTTTTGTCCCTATCTTATACTCTTAATGAAATATTGACCTTACATATTTCATTGGACGGATTTTAATAGATTAAAGGGTATGTTTCGAATACATTTTTAGATGTTTATTTTAAAAAATAATTCATTTTGGAAGAAATTGGAGTATTTGACAACCACTCAAAAATAGTTTTTCAAGTGTATTTTAATAAATTTTTATCAAAAATATTTAAATAAAAATGAGTTTTATAAAAAATATTTTTTTTTAAAGTCAATCCAAACGGATCCTAACAAACATGTCATATAAACGGAAGGAACGCTAAGCATAGAAATCTAGGGATATCAAAAACTTTCAAATAACCCTAATCCATCAACTTCTTTTATGTTTTTCTCCTACATTTAGGCATATCCAATATTCAAGGAACCAGCTAGATTCATGGAGTTGGCAGATCCTCTTCTTGGTGGAGACTTTCCTATAAGGGCTTTGAACCAAGCAGTTGCAGTCGCCGCCATGTGCCTCCACGAGGAAGCGTCAGCCAGACCGTTGATCAGTGACGTGGTCACTGCTCTCAGTTTCCTGGGAGCAGAAGACATGCATTCGTCGCAGTCTTCGTCGTCAAGTGATGCCGATGAAACAAGCAGTCTATCTAAACCCATTGATCATCTACACGACGTTGAAACAGCCGAGGCACGCCAACGAGCCATCGCAGAAGCCATTGAATGGGGTTCGTCCTCTAAGCAAAATGCCGCTGCTTCGCGCCCGGGAAGTCACTCTTCCTTGTAAATTTAATAAAAACACTCTCTCATATTCCATATATATATATATGCAATGTGGTATTTCCCTACGTTATGTGTTGTATTCTCCACAATTTTTCTCTTGTTTGTTTTCATTGAAAATTAAATTGGAAGAAATATTATATTGAAGAAAATGAGAGGGGGAGAAAAACTTCAAAGGTGATACAAAAATATGGAAAAGCAAGCTAGGGTTGTATAGGGTTTTCTGTGCTTTAAATTCTTTTATTTATCAAACCAATCAATGTCCTTTCTCCTGACACTAGTTGCATTACACATGTTGGAATCATGATTCTAATTATGCAATAAATATACTAATAAATAATAGCTATATTATTATTACTTTTTTTTCCCTTAGTTCAGCCCACTCATACGTGGAGATTTAAAACTCTAATTTTATTTTGGTCCATATTCTAATGGCATAATCCACCATGCTCAAGTTGTCTTTATTATTATTATTAATTTTTTGGACACNGCAGCTGTCGATTGAGTAAGTAAGGCTGAGGTCTGCTGTTCTTGATGTCTGTTGGATGGAAGCTAAGTAGATTCAGCTCGAGTGTGAGTCTGTTGAGGATTATTGAAGTCCTTATTGTATCTGAAATAGCAGATATCAGCAGTGTGGCCTATTTTTCCACATGTTTGGCAAGTAGGCCTGGTTGTAGAAGCATTGTTCCATCGGCCCTCTGTTTCTTCCCCCTCCACCTCTGAAGTTTGATGATTGATTGTTCCCATAGGAGTTTCAATAAGGATTCGATGGAGCGCTGGAATTGTTTTGCATTACATTAACTGAGGGTGAGTTTGAGGAAATGGACACATTAGTCATACCGGTGATGCCAGTCTTGATGGCCAGCTGATATTCAACTCTCTTCTCATAGGACAGCAAGTTAAATTGAAAATCAGACCACCTAGTTGTGCCCTTACTTTACACTGCTACAACAACCAGATTGTATTCTTCATCGAGGCCAGCCAGCACTTGGGATATGAGGTCTAGAGGAGACACAGGTGAACCTGCAAGAGCAAGATTGTCAGCATACTTCTTCATCAACGTTAGATACTCACTCATTTTCAGGGTTGCCTTGCGAGTTTGTTGGAACATCCTCTTGAGGTAGTCAGTACTTATGCTTTCACCAGAACGCTCATCTGTTTGTCTGATTAAGAAACGACTGGGGCAGGGGTTTTCTCCAGTTAAGAAGCCTTCCAAACCGTAGCTTCTGAGTATTGGCCAAGCTAAGTTTTGCCAAAGAAGAAAATTAGACCTATCCATCTTTATGGATGTCACCTGATTTAGCAGCTGATTGAGAGGTGGACTTGAGATTTTTCCATTGTAGATGATTCCAGGAACGGTGGGCAGAGAGTTAGCAGGTGGATTTGCCATTCTTGGATCGTTTTCTGCTTATTAAAAGCTGAAGGCTCTGATACCAAGTCAGAAAGCTTGAAAAGGAAGAGTAAGGGAGAGACAAGGACACTAAGATTGCAGAGAAGGTATATTATTATTATTCTTCTTCTCCTTTTTCAAGTATATATTGCTTACTACATATCTTCTTCTATATATATATAGAAAAGAATGAATGGTGAATTTATACACCAAATGAATGTATAAAACGACAAAGAAGAAAAAAAGGAATACTATGAAAACTGATTCTGTTCTTTTTTGTATGCAGGTGAAGGAGCATCAGTTGGTTGCACCAGAATTTGTTGAGGAGAGAGAAAGTCCATAGTGGCTGCTATGTAGGCTCCACATTGGCCTTCTTTGGTTTCCATAGGGGTTGATGTGTTAGCTTTGTCACACATGAACCAATTTTGCTCACAATTGTAAACATCCAGGGGCAGATCTATGAAGAACCTCTCACATCGTGTTTATTTACGTTAATATATATTTTGTTTTCTTATTAAACATAGAAAGTAAGTATTTATTGAATATTTATTATCGCAAACCCGTATAAGATTAAAAATGAGGCTTGGCCTAATGGTCGTGTATGGACTATCTTACCTTGGTGACTTAATGTTCAAATCAATTGAGACACTATTGTTTTTTTTTTTTTTCTTTTTTTATGTTTATACACCTATTTTTAATGCTTAAGGTTTCAAATTATATCTATATTTATATAATTTTTAATTCACTAGTGATGGGCTAGAAAAAATTAATTCCATTTTTACTTTTTATCACATATATGTACATATATATATATGCAAATATTTAGTTATTGGTTTTTAGTTTTTTAAATTTAAGGCATTCAAACACCATTTTTGTACATAATTTTTGTTTTTTAATTTAATAAAATAAAGTGTTGTTTTATTTGACATTTAATTTGCATTAACTCAAATCCAATAAACTAAGATGTTATGTTATTTAATGTAGCTTAAACATGTATGTGGTGACAATACAAGTGAATCATGTTTAAGTAATAACCTAAATGGTCTGTAGAATGTGGATAAGACTTGATACCTTATCCTAGTGACACTATAGATATGACCCACTTTGTGATTATTATAACTATTGTAAAGTGTTACAAATGATCTGATCCTGATCATTCGTATGAAGACATATGAGTGGGAGTATCCTATATAAAGATTTTGTATACAACCGGACCACGAAATGATTAATCTCTCTTTGTAACACCATTACTTGAAGAGACTTACATTTCACTAGGATGACCATTAGTAACTTGACCTTAATCCTGACTAAGTTGTGAACTTCTTCCTACGAGGGCAATTCTTTGATCTATATGGGTGAGAGTAACCAAATTCGTCAACTCAATATATCTACCATTTTGGGAATTCATCCAAGTAAGGAGCTGCGAAGGCAGCTACACAATATGGAATCAATCATTCCCGACCATAGGGAAAGTAAATGAATTGCTCCTTTCAGGGCTGATTCTGGGTCTTGAATAATGAGGCACCTCACCCTCTCAATGGTTAGAGAGGGGCCTAGTTATAGTTAGACTAAAATTAATTGTTAATTAGAGAGGTCAATGGTACTTAGGGGTGGCCATTCAAACTACAAAAATCGAACCGTTTCTAAAAACCGAACTGAACCGAACCAAAAACTCAGTGAAACTAAAAAATTAGTCAGGTTTAGAATCTTAAATCTAGAAATGTTAAGCTTGGAGTTAGGCTAGGAGGTTTGATAATCTGGGTCTAAGAAAACTATGTTTGGAGTGCAAGTTTTGAAAGTCTTGGTTTAAGAAGACTATATTTGGAGTGTAGGCTTAGGAAGTTTACGAATGAAGTGCGGATTTTTAAATCTTAAGTTTGTGAAATATTTTTATACTTAATAAGTGGTTAGATTTTAGATCAATTTAAATTTGTCATCTTAATTATTTTAATATAGTTAAATTTAAAGTAAACTAAAAAATTTTAGAATATATATATTAAATTTTGAAATAGAAATTTGACTAAAATTATAATGTTATTTAATTTATTCTTTGAATTGATATTTTGATTTTACCATGTTTTGAAATAAAATTTCATAGACTNAAGAAAATCAAACGCCCGTCATTGCGCACGATTCCAAACGCCTCACTGGACGGATCCACCGCGTTATAGCTGGGCATCACCTGTCCAGCACTGCCACTGCCTGTTATACATCATAAGTCACTGTCTGTCGTTGTCTCCGTTGTCTTCCAATGAAGCTCCAATTTGAAGGTGTTGGATACTGTGCAGTAGTGCTAAGGTTTGTCTTGGTTATTTTGGTAAGTTTTTGTGGGTTTTTCTTCTAGTTGTTGAATTTTTGGGGAGTAAGCTCCAAAACCCTTTTTGAAACTTTGTATCCACTAGCAGTCTTGAGGATTTGGGATGGTTAACCTTAGTTGTAGTTTTTGTGCTTAGGTTGGGATCTCTGTGTGAGGTTTGGAATCGATTTTGGAGCATACTACCTAATGGGTAAGTAGTTTTTCTCTGTTTTTAACTTGTGCCCTTTTGGAGCTTCTTCAATTGTCAATTTATCATTTCATTTGAGTATCATTTTGATCCACTAAATACAAAGTTTCAGAACACGTTCTTTCTTAGTTCCATTCCAAGTATGAAGTGGGACTGTGTAACAATGACGATTTCTCCAAACTCTTCAGCACTTTGAATTAGCTTGCCTATTCAATATGACTCATTAGCTGAACCTATTATTATCCTAAGTTAATTTGAATTTAAATTGATTGATTTCTTGCATTGTTCTTTTGCAATCACTACATATCTTACTTTGTATTCATAGTTTGTGATTGTGTCTTGGATTGGATGGGTTTTAGTTTTTTATGGGGCCTACATGTTCTTCACTAAAGGCAAGAAGGAAGAGCTATGGTTTTTTAGAACTTTATTGAACAGAAATATAGTTAATATGATTAGTCTTAATGCGAAGTTTTTGTAGGGCTTTTTTCTATAATACTAGTGTGTTAATGCTCTCTCCAAAGTTTTGTTTGGTAATACATAGTTGCTCCACTTCGCCTTCAATTCAATAATACTAGTGTGTTAATGCTCTCTCCAAAGTTTGTCTTCAATTGCTTCAGCTTCGCCTTCTCTTGTTTGGTAAAGGTGAGAAAGCTGTATTTGCTCACCCTTGTGTTGGTTGTTTTGTGCTACCATTAGCATGCTGCTCTCAAAACCCCACTTCTTGTGTGTTTTGGGTTTTGTCAATAAAAAGACTGTTACAAGTCAACATAGAGGCAAAGATCAATCCATTTTTCTTGCAACAACTAAGAGCAAGAAATAGAACAAACCTTCTTCTTTGATTCAATCTTAGATGAAGAAACAGTTCATAGGATGACAAAAGTTGTAACAAACCAGGTATTTTAAGGTTCAATCATTCAGACATAATGTGTATTTTTTTCTCATTGAAACAACATAGTGTTGTGATCTTATCTCTAGGCGTGATGACAGAACATCAAGATTAATCATTGTTATTCCATATCACTATATTTCTTTTATATGTATATATATGTTAGTTGTCATTTTTTGCTTATTGTATTCTCCTCTTGCTTATTGTCTGCTTTGTCTACTGACAGTTTAACATCAAAGTATTAATTAGTAAGCAACAATGTAAGATGGGTTCGTTTGTTTTAGTACTTAGAGAGTGTGTGTTGTTTCATAGGGGTAATATAATCATTTGATCTTTGATGTATGATGTATTTATTCATTTAGTTATTCGTCTAGTAATGTAAGACAGATTGTATTGGAATATCAAGTTCACCCAACACAAAGAAACTGTGTATCTTTCTTTGATCACTAACTTTGGTAACATGAGAAACAAGGTCCTGTGTGTGGACAAATTATGGAACCTCTTGCACAAGTATGTAATAAAATATTACTACTTACTACTTAAAACTATCAACATAATTTGATTTTTTTCCTATGTGCAAGAATCTCTAGTCTTTTACTAGTCAATTGTTTCACTTCTTTATTCAATTTCCTTGTACATAGTTCATGGTGATCCTAATTTACTAAGTAGTCTTTCATGAGTTAATTTACTAACTAACATTTCATGAGTTTGTTTTCCAATGAGATTATGTTGATGAGTTTTATTACTTTGTTCTCATATACATAGCTTACATATATAAAATGACTCCGACATTAACTTTTAACTCTCTCTTATTCAGCTGTTGAAAACACTTTCCAATATAGCAAAGCTTCTTAAAAGTAAGTTTTTGTTCACTTTTAATAGACCAATAAAAGTT
Organism: Benincasa hispida; assembly: GCF_009727055.1. Lineage (NCBI taxonomy): Eukaryota > Viridiplantae > Streptophyta > Magnoliopsida > Cucurbitales > Cucurbitaceae > Benincasa > Benincasa hispida. The sequence goes on from NC_052357.1 coordinate 35,055,301, forward strand.
GTTTGTACCCTATAATGGTTTGGAAGTAGAAACCATAGGTTTGACCTTAAATTATTTTGTATGTTTAAGTATTATATTAATGTTACTATTGTTATAGGAATAAATGCATGGTTATGATTAATTTGAGTTAAATTTTAATGTTACTATTGGTATAGAAGCAAAAACACAATTGCAGTGATGTTTACTTTTTAACCGTGGTTTTCAATATACTAAGGAAATGCATAGTTTTTTGCAAGGAAAACCTCCAGATTTGTTGTGCAATTATTTTAATTTGTTTTTTTTTTTTTTTTTTATGTATCTATCTGATCTTCCAAAGTAGACAACCAACTCTCTAGATCTTTAGACTTTAGAGCTTTATGTATAATTGGTCAATATAACTTGTTGATAGGTTAGATAAACAATTTGTGAATTAGTTAATTTTTATATTTGTTTGAAGTTAAGTTGTATATATAATAGCAATTAAAATTTTATTTTGTGTAGGTAAAAAAAATAGTATTTGTGCGTAAACAAAAAAAAAGTGTATTATGTATTTTTATTTTTTCAATAACAAAATCATGAGAGACATTTAATAACAGTCAATTATCGATAAAAATAGGTGAAAACGATATTAAAGATGATGTTCGATATTGGTTGAAAACCGATATTGAAGATAATATTCACTGTCAGTTGAAAACTGATATTGAAGATAATTGACATTGAAATCTTGGTAATATATAATGTCAGTTTTAAATCAACATTAAAGACAACCGGTATTGAAGATCTTTTATAACATGATCTTCAAAGTCGGTTTCAACCAATATTGTACTCCTATAATATCGGTTTTAAATCGACATTAAAGCCAATTTTTGTAGTAATGTTAGTTCCTTGAAGTCCCTTTTTAGTTAAAGTGATAAATGGGAGATTTAGTGTGGATTGGACAATAAGAAAATACATAAAAGTAAATTGCAAGAAAGTAAAGGATAAAAATGCAATTGACAAAGACATTCTAGCTTAAAGTATCGGAATGGCTCAATATAATTTTGTTCATTGAATTATCTAAATGTAATTTTAGCTTCTTGACTATCCTAGTCCAATTGATTGGAAATCTAACGATGGTTTTAGTTACCTAATTAGCTAAACATGCATAGATGAATCCATACTAATCATATTTAACTAACTATATTACNAGTTAATAGCACTTATAGAAATCTATCATTGATAGCCAACTTAGTGAATTTAATTAATAAAGTTGAATCTCGAACTAAAATGTAAGTGGAATGCCTAGAAGTTATCACTAATAGCATGTTTATCAGTAATAGAAGCTATCATCGAAAAGAAAAGATATTTATAAATGTTTGGGAAGGACAAGAAAGGAGCAAAAAGATATTTAGTGGCTATGATTGATAGAAGCTTCTACTGATAGCATGTTACCAGTGATAGGAGCTAATACTAATAGCATGTTATCGATGATAGAAGCTACCCGATAGCACGTTATTGGTGATAGAAGCTACCACTGATAGCACGTTATCAGTGATAGAGAACTATCACTGATAGTATGATATCAGTGAGATCATTGATAGCATCTTATCAGTGATGTTATCAGTGAAAGAAGCTATCAGTGATAACCACAATACGAGTGATATTAGTGATATCAGTGATAGAATTTAGGTGATATTTATATATCGAGTTTCTTTCAAAGGTGATAATCAGTTATAGAAGTCTATATTGATAGCCTTAAGTGTTAATCAAGATTGATTCTAATTGTTGAAAGTCTATAAGTGATAGCGACTGATAGCTGCTATCAATGATAGGCATGATAAAAGATTATTAGTGATAGTTACTATGGTCATCAAAGTTGTTGGCATTCTTTCAAAGTTGATCACTATTTATAAATTTATCATTGATAGCAACTGATAGCCTTTAGTATTGATATTTCAAGGTTGATTCCAATTGATGAAAGTGAATCAATGATAGCTACTGATAATTGATAGCAAATTAAAAGCTAATATTTCAAGATTGTATTAATTTTTCTAAAATTGAAAGCTATCGCTGATAGCAACTATCATCGATAGTAATTGATAGAAGCTAGCAGCAATAGCAGCTAATAGCAGCTATTAGTGGCTATCACTGATAGCTACTATCAGTGATAGCTTTTAATTTGAGAAAATTGGGAAGAAGCGAGCAAAATGGTGGCTAGACATGAGTTTTTTAGTCTTTTACCATTTTCTGATCTATATATGCAATTATTTTATCATTGTACTATATATTCCATTATTTTGGGCATAAATTCTATTTATGCAACTAGCCCATATACCTACTTACACAATTTTAGTCCAATTGGCTATTATTTTACACCAAAATCTGGCCCAATTCACCTTTTCAACTCTTCTTACTATTCAATTTTTATAAATATATAATGATAATAATAATCCCAAAAAAAGGATGTAAAGGAAGTTTATTTAATATATATATATATATATATATAGCACTATTTATTTGAGTTTTCTAGGAAAAAAAAATCAGTGTATATTTGATATGTGTGTGAACAATACAATTTTTACAATATATTGTTGTTATAACTACATATTCGATGTATAAGTACATTTTTTAATATATTTGTAAATACACCAAAAAATAAACCATGATATACTTATTACCAATATATTTGACTTATACTTGAGATCGCAATAGATANTATGGGTTTCTCTAGGTCGATAGAGCAATACTCTTCATTGTTGACTACAAATTGCAAGCCTAACTTATTGCTTCTCATTGATTAACTCACAATTTCATGTCACATATTGAAAGTTTATCACACAATCAAGAGAAAATGCAATTGATTAAGCAAAGTAAATGGAGAGAAACTCACGGCCAAGATATAAGAATTGCATTTAAACAAAACTCCCAAAGTTACAATGAGTTCATTTGAAATCCTCTAGACTAAAAACTTATAAACCTTACCTTTCCATGGAGATGGAGAAGACAAGAATCGGGTTCGTCTTTGTTGATTACATGAGGGAAAATGAAGAAAAATAAAAGTGGAAGACAATAAAGGGGAAGAAATTTGGTTGGGGTCAAATGAAGATGATATTTACCCAAAATGAAGGTTTTGCATATATACAGTCGCGGTAGCATCACGGCTCTGAGGGACAACGCCGTGGCACTAGGCTATTTTTATCGAACCATAGTGTTACGCCCCTTAGGGCTCAACGGCGTTGTGCCTTGCACATGTGTCCTGATGCTCTGGAATGTCGCGACGCCACAAGATAGCACTACACCAAAATGGTGTCTTCTGAAACGGTGCACGCGTTGTCGAGCATGGCACCGTTACGTCGGCCTGCTAGGGGCATTTTTGTAATTTTTGGTCCATTTGAAGCTTTTTAGCTCTTAATTGCTCTAAATTAACCTCGAACGGTCCGTAACGTTCCTGGATGCATAAATTGCTCGAGATCCTACAAATATGACATAAGCACATTAAACATAATAAACGACCGAGATTAGAGGCACTAAGATAACACATTTTGGTGTTATCACTCTATCCTTATATATTTCAAGGAGGGTAGATTCTATCATTTCAAATAGTCAGAAAGATTGAAAAGGAAGAGTAAGGGAGAGACAGAGACACTGAGATTGCAAAGAAGGTATATTATTATTCTTCTTCTCCTTTTTCAAGTATATATTACTTACTGCATATCTTCTTCTATATATATACAGAAAAGAATGAATGGTGAATTTATACACCAAATGAATGTATAAAACGACAAAGAAGAAAAAAAGGAATAATATGACAACTGATTCTGTCCTTTTTTGTATGCAAGTGAAGGAGCATCAGTTGGTTGCACCAGAATTTGTTGAGGAAAGAGAGAGTCCATGGTGTCTGCTGTGTAGGCTCCACGTCTGGCCTTCTTTGGTTTCCATAGGGGCTGATGTGTTATCTTTGTCATCCCCCCTCAAGCGAGTGTGTAACTNATAATAATAATTGGTTTAAGTAGAAATAGCTAACTACTTAACGGAGCAAGTGGCTGTGAAATTCAAACAAAGAAAGAAGTAGCTTTAGAGATAAAGCAACTTTTTGTCCAATATTGACTTAAACATGCATCTTAGAGATAAGATTTATGTGGCATAAAACACTAAGAAGTGAATTCTTAATTTTGTAAGTCAAAGACATGAATAGATAATTGTACATCACTTAGGTGAATGTTAGTGAACCTTCTCAACCGTACTTTATTAACTACCGTACTTTATTAACTGATTTTCAACCCATTCAATGCACGATGTTTTCATTCGTGCCACATCTTTACCATCAACGCATCCTATTCCCCATCATTTAACGCATCACCTTCACACACACACACATTTGACGCATCACACTTCCACTATTATCCTCCTTATTCACCTTCATCAAATTTTCCCTTTGTTTTTAAGTTAGTTCTGTATTTTATTCACGCAAACAACATCATTCAAATCGAAGTGCTCTTACTTTGTAAAAATCATCCTAGCCAATTTAGATTAATTCAAAAGTCCTTATGTTCAATCCTGGTACTTACCAAGAATCTCTATATAAGCTTGTATTTAGATTTAATTAGAGAAAACTTGTATTCATTTAAGATAATTTGATTAATCAATATAGCACATACATGAAATGCAACACAAACCTTCTAAATCTTCATCGCGAATTCTTTGCTTTGTCCTTTGAATCACAAATTCTGACCTTTCCTCTTTGTCCCTTTTGATTTTTGGTCAGGTTTTACCACGATAGTAGTGGGTTTCTCAGGTACGGCGTTCACCTCCTCCCTTTGGTCCTGCTTCCAGGCTTCCTCCTCAATCCTTAGCCGGGTGATAAGACTCTCCAAGGAGAATTCCTTGGTCTTATACCTCAAAGTGTTCTTAAAGTTCTTCCACAAATAGGGTAGTTTATTAATAATAACAGCAATTTGAAATTGTTCGTCTCGGGGCATACCTTCAGTAATTATCTCGTGGGTTATCTTCTGAAGTTCATGGGATTAAGCCTCCACGAATTTTTGATCCGTCATCTGGAACTTGAGATAACGGCTGGCAGCATATTTCTTCGACCCGGCCTCGTCGGTGGCGTACTTCTTTTCTAGGGCATCCCAGACCTCCTTTGCTGTCTTCATTGTACTATAGTAGTCATACGGATAATCAGTCAAACCATTTAAAATAAAATTCTTACAAAGAAAGTCTTTCTTCTCACAGTCAGCAGTTTCTTTTATCTGTTGTTCAGTTGGTTCTTCTAGAGGGACGATCGGCTTAACTTTGGTATAAGTGTCGGCAACTTTTTTGACGGTGAGAAACAACATCTTTTGCTTCCACTATTTGAAGTTCGGTCATTCGAAGTAGAATGAACGGTTGAGGTCAGATGTCATAACGTCGTTGTTGCTAGTGAGGACCATTAGTGATTTGGTAGGGATTTGTATTAAAATTGTTGGAAATGGCAAGACCCTCACAATGAACAGGATAGCAATAAACGGTCAGGTCACAGCGGTCGAGCAAAGAATAAAACCTGCAAAACAGAAGCTCATTATAGGCTGAGTTGNCAAAGAATAAAACCTGCAAAACAGAAGCTCATTATAGGCTGAGTAGTAGATCTTGTTCTCTTTAAGACGTTTCGCGGCTCTGCCCAAGTGTGCAAGCAGGTCAGGAAAACTATCACGTCGTCCCAAGGATAAAACAGTCCAAAAAGAAAACCCGATCAGAAATACACCGCTATCGACCAAAATACGCACCCTTTCTGATCAACTGCTTGAGAAACAAAAAGTGGAAGAGAAAGTAGATGAGAAGAGCTTTCGATTGAAGAATGGAAGGAAGTGAAAAATGATATGTGCTCTGAACGGCAGCCACAGAACGTGCAAGGGCAGGTTGGAAAAAGCGGTCGGAAGACTTGGCCAGGAGACGCACGTGGACATCCATCGAACCCACATTGGTTTATCTTCTCACTTCCACCAAAACATGGGTACCCCTTGGGGCCCAAACCCAAAGCCCAAAATTGGAGTATAAAAGGGAGGTCTCCAAATCAAAATTTCCTAATGTGGGATTCTCCAACCAAAGATTGGTTCCCTCTTATTTTTGAAAATTAAATTTTCACCAAACATGTCAAATAAAATAAACTTTATTTTATCAAATAAATGTTTTGTGTACAGATAATTCATAAACTACGAAACCCACGAGATTTAGGACATCAACCTCAAGAGCAAGCGCATCAGAAAATATCGATGAGTTTGAATTTCAATTTGGAACTTCAATTACCTTGTTTTTCTTGTTTTTCTGATTTTGTTTCCTATTCAAAGTGTAACATTCTTTCTTAAGATGACCTTCTTTGTGAAAAAATGCACACTTTTTTACCTTGCTTGAATCCATCTCATATATGAAGAATCTTTCTCTCAAATAAGTTTTATTTGGTAGATTCTTCGTTAATTATAGTGAATCCAATTTGATCGAAACCTTATAGGTTGAATCTTAGTCAATGATCTATCTTAAGACACTAACACTAAGCTTCGAAATTGTTATTTAATATAGTTTAAACATGTATGCAGTGACATACAAGTATATCATATTTAAGTAATAACCTGAATGGTCTATAGTATAGGGATAAGGCTGGGTACCTTATCTTGGTGACACTACGGATACAACCAACTTTGTAATTATTACAATTTTTGTAAAATGTTATGCATAATATGATCCTGATCATTCATGTGGAGACATGTGAATAAGAGTATCCTATACAAAGAGTATGTATAAGACCAAACCACAAAATGATTAGTCTCTCTTTATAACACCGTTATTTGAAGAGACTTATATTTCACTAAGATGACCATAGGTAACTCGACCTTAATCTTGAGTGAGTTATGAACTCCTGCCTATGAGGGTGATCTTTTGATCTATATAGGTGAGAGTAGCCAGATTCGCCAACTCAATATGCCTACCATTTTGGGGATTCGTCCGAGTATGGGTCTGGGAACACAGCTACAGAAGATGGAATTCACTCATTCTTAGTCATATTGTAAATAGATGAATTTCTCCCTTAAGGGCCGATTCTGGATCTTGAATAATACAGCGCCTCACTCTCTCACTGGCCAGAGGGGGGTATAGTTTATAGTTGGACTATAACTAATTGTTCATTAGAGGGATCAGTGGTACTTAAGAAGTTAGATGTAACTACAAGGGTAAAATGGTAATTTGATCCAGTTGTAGTCACGAGAAATTTGTGAAGAGTCAACTCACTGTTGATTGGTTATATTCATGGACATAGAAATATATCCATAGTGCGAAGAGTGCAGCTGTCGATCTTCAGTAGAGTGAGCAGTAGTTAATGAATGTTGATTAATTCAATTAAAGAGTTTAATTAATTAATTATGCATCATAAGGTTCTCTTGCTAGCTCAATAAGAGTTGAATAAGAGTTGAATAAGAATCAATTATTTTTAAGATTAATTTTATTTGTTCAAATTAATTAAGAGAATCACTATGAGATGCAATTAATATAACATATATGGATACTTTCTAATATAAAGTTTGATGAGAGAGATAAACATTTGAATATGATTCAAATATTAATTATATGAATAAGATTCATATAAAACTATAGGTTAAAATTAATAGGAATATGATTCATATTAAAACTATAGGTTATGTGAGAGAGTATTATTTGAATATGATTCAAATATGTGGCATTTATATTAAATATGATTTAATATAAAGTTCTTAATTTAATTATATCAAATTACTTTTAAGGTAATTTTATATATTTAAATTAAGGAATAACTCCCTTGGGAGCTATTTCATTGTGTTAGTGGAGGAGTTATCCTCTCTTTCACATAATACAACAAGAAGTCATTCACACAAAAAGACATAATAGTGTTTTTGCTTTGCAATTCGTTCTTTTCTTGAAGAATTATCTCAAAGAAACTCATATTTCCTCTCCAAAAATAAGAAGAGTCCACAACTTCTTCTAGTTCTAATCTTTAGAATAGCAAGGAAGAGTTTTTTGGTGGTATTCAAGAGAACATTTGTTCCAGTGTTGTATTTGCAGAGTTTCATGGAGGGAGTGCTCGCGACCACAAAGAGGATTACTTGAAGAAGGATTTTCATCAAGGGTGAGTAAATTCCTCTTCCCTATTTTCTCTGTATTTAGAATGCATACTAATACATTTTATAATTTTGTTTATCCTTCTGCACGATTTCTCTGTTTTGAGTTCTTTCCAAAATGAAACCACTGACATAAGGTGTTCATTCGCTTCCGCTGAGGATTCAAATCCTTCAATTAGTATAAGAGCCAAATTTTGTCTATGTATTTCCCTTTACAAAAGAAAATTAGAGAAATGCTTTAGAATGTTTGATGAATATTTGAACACTTTGCTTCTTGTTCATTTATATTTACGCTTTCAAGCATGACCATTCTTAATGCTTTCGAATGTTTGATCAATATTTGAATGATTTAATGATTTAGAATCTTGTTTGAACAAGTGAGTTTTAGATTAGATCATGCATGTTAGACTACCGTTTAAACTATTATAGTTGGATAATGATAGAGATTGTTGATGAATGTTGCATTTTTATCTTTTCGCTTGTGTCGTTTTATATCTTAATTTGAGACTATGCATTAGGAGATAAAGATTAATATTTTATGCAAAGCTCTAATTGTGTACAAGTTTTCTTAAGTTAGATCCAAGTATAAACCTAGCCCAAGTTTCCTGGCAAGCCCACGATTGAATGCAGGGATTAGTTAGTACTAACACAAGATAGTGAGATGATCTTTCATAGTGATGATTTAAGTATAGATATGTGTGTTTAGAATATAACTAAACTAAGCCAACATACATGCAAGAGAAATAGGTTGGAGAAATGGGATGCGTTGATAGAATATGTAATGCATTGGAATGCAATGTGATGACTCCTCATTAACAGGCAACAAGTTTGTATGAAATCATTGGAATGAAATGGGGTTGGAAAGACTAACTGGTAATCCTTAAGTATACATATGTGATGCGTCCAGGTTCTATTCTCTACTTAAGTCTTTCAACATCTTTCGATGCGTTTGCCACACTTATCTTATCTCTAAGATTCATGCATTTACTAATATGGACCGATCAACATGACTAAATTTATCTCTAAAGCTACTCAATATTATTATTTAATGTGTTCCACAGTTACTTACTCTTTCAAGCAGTTAACTATTTCTACTCAAATCTATTGATCAGATGGATTCAAGCATAAAACGTTTAAGTAAACATCTAGTAAGTTGAATGCACATACATGTAACTTAGCAGAAAGTTTGATGCACATACATGTAACTTAGTAGATTAATATTTAGTTCCACCCTACCCACGATGGATTTAGCTACTCATGATGAAGGAAAGTAAGAAAAAGGATGTGAAAATGGATGAAATCATGATTGAATTAATATTAATGAAATATTTCTACAGAATTCCAGTTAAAAAAGGAAAATTGGAAGAAAATGCTAAGTAAGGGAAATGAAAGTGTCAAGTTGTTGGGGTCAATCTCTTGCTCCCTTTGGCTTGATTTTAGGTGCTTGCTATTGTGATTGGGGTGAGGATGTGCTGAAGGTCATCTTTCTCAAGCTCCAACTCCTGCAAAACCTTTGTAATCGGTAGTGGAAGTGGTGTTCAGACTTCTCTTCTTCTTGCAAGCGGCTGAGGAACTAACTTTGTACAGAGATTCTACTGCTTACTGCTAAGTGTCTAACTTTCTAACTCTCTATTGTTTTTCAGATGGGCAACATCTCCTTTTATAGGCACTTGGGCTCAGCAACTTGTGATGTGATAGCATTAATTTCCATGCCCTACTTTAGCCACCTACCATTTTGATCTACTGAGAGGCCACTTTTCAAGTTGCCCATACTACAAGTTGAGATTTGACGTTAAGTGCACAAGTGAAATGCATCATCTTGTATCGACTGGGTTCCAACGCACGCTTCCTGTGTTGGCTTCTCTACAACACTTAGTGAAATTCTATGATTCCTGTGTTATCAAGTGTTAATAGTGCACTTTACTTTAAAAAAGCATGAGTTTGTGTATATTGAACACATATAAATATTTTTATGTGTTTTTCTAACTAAAATAAATATGTTTCTCATTATTTGACCCTAATTATTCTAACCTTAAGAGAACGATAACTTGTATTTCTACAAGTTATCAATTTCTACAAGTTACCAATGAAGGAATGTAATGTCATGCTTCTTAACTTGGTTTCATGATATTAGTTATCATTTAATTGTCATGAGAAAAGATTGTTTGCATAAGATTCAATCTGGATAAAAGACTTCTAGATCTAAGTGTTGTGTTAATTACTTCAAGAGTCAAGCAATTGTGTTTAATATTACCTTTGATGAAATCTATTCTCTAAAACATCTCTTAAATGATAATTCTTCGTATTCGATCACTTTTATTGCTTTCTTAGTTAGTTGCATTATCTTATATCACAAGTCGGTCCCTAAATAAAATTGGGAAGATCTCTGGATAGCTAAAAGAATATCAATCCGATTTCCAGAGGACGATACTCAGCCGTTTATGTCATTTTAATTTACTCTAACTTGACCGCATTCATTTACATACATCAAGTTTTTGGCATCGTTGCCAGAAAGTTGGCTTTTGATTTTTAAAATATTTAACAGATTTGATTGATCTTAATTTAGGGTGCACAATAGTTTATTTTTTGCTTTTGTTTTTATTTTATAATCCTTTATTGGTTGATTGATTGTGGTGTTTTTCATGTTATGTATTTCAAGAATTAATGTGGCATTATGGGGGGTGTCAACTCAACTTAAGTCCAACACCACCACCACACTTTAATCCTAACCCTTGCCCATTGATTTATCCTTCCTATGAGTATGGTAGTTATGGTCCAACCTCAATTGAGGAGAAACCTTCCATAGAAGACATGTTAAAAGGATATTTTTTTAGAGCGTAAGGTGGAGAGTTTCATTAGAGAATAGAGAGAGAGGTTGGCTAGGGTAGAAGCTCAAATGGTAGGGAATGATGCTGCCCTAAATCGGATTGTTAGTCAACTTAGTCTGATAGTTGATGCACTTAGAGCCTTGAGTGAGAAGAATACTTCTGATGCCACTGAGGTAGGGGGACCTAGGGTTATTTACTTTAATGGTGAGGATGAATTAGAGGGAGATGAGTCAACTGAAGATAAGAATTATGAGAGAATTCGTGCCTAATATACATGAGGATGTCCAAGAGATTAAGGTTGAGACTGAAATGCCTAGTATGTCATCCCTAGAGAGTCTTCCCATCATTGATCCTTCTCTCCCTTATGAACCTTGTCAAGTAGAGTCAACAAGGAGTCGATTTGTGAGAATGAGGAAGAATTTATGCCTAATTGATGACATGTAGAAATGCATGTCATCTTAGGCCTTTTACTTAGAATTATGAAGGTTGTTAGGCAGAATATGTGTCGATCATGATAAGAATTCACAAGAATATGAGCTTGCGTCGATCAGCATATTGAATCTCAGCTAACCTGTTATTTTGCGTTAATTATGCGTTCAATGTTCTATTTTTGTAGCCAATGCAGAAAATGAACACAAACGCAGAAACCGGACCATTGCATAGACGATCGCATGCGGAGAAACACTCCATCACAAGGCAAACACATCGATCAATGCATGGATGTTGCAGTAATCAGCCGTATGCGTCCATGGCATAGGATTTGCGCTCGTCAAGCGATTGCGGTCATCATGTAGAGTTGCGGAGTTAAGCGAATGCGGCCGTTGAATGATTGCGGCTACGCGAAAATACATTCTAATGGGATCAACGCAAGGTAGGTGGAATGAACGCATCAATGCATCTACCTCGAGAAAATCCAAAGCTGATGTTGACATTTCACCTACCACACCGTTAGTGGCAGAGGTTCAAAAAAAGGACTAACGCGTCGAACGTCAGACTCAGAGCAGTCCAATTAATGTTGTCGGCGATCTAAGCTCTATAAATAGAAGCCGATGAGCTGAACTTCATTTAATCCAAGGTTTTCGCCTGAGGTTCACCTATGGCGGATCTTTGCGATCCAGACAAATGCGTGAGAAGACGGTTGAGAATTCTTCACCTCCTTCATCCATTCTGAGTGACGACTGGAGCCTTCGACTGAAGTTAGATCTCGAGAGAGTCAGCTCCTCCGCCCATCCATGGCAACACCGACAGCCTTGACGCACATCCGCTGGGAGCAAATCTTTGCTTCCAGCCGGTCATTTCTTTTTCCTTTCTTTTTCTATATTGTATTGTATCGACATTTGGAATTAAGGGAATAATATAATTATTTTCAATGCATTTCTCTGTTCCTTCGACTCCATCTCCATCTTCTTGCTTAGCATCATTACTTTCATTACAACACTTAGTGGGATTGCATGGGTATTGCATACTTAGTCATGTGGATTAGGGATATGAAGCATGTAGCAACCTATCGAGAGGTGTGCCTTGCGCGAGTGTGTGAGTAACTTTATTTGCTTGATGTGAAGCTGCTGCAACGCCTGTCTATAGGCTAACGCATTGCTTGTCCATGAGTGAAGTCAGCAACAATCAACTACTTAGGAGGGTAAGTGGTTGGACGCATTAAGCAAGGTATGTGTTGTTCGCTAGGGATAGTAACAATCTTGCATCAACCAAGTTCATGCGTTTGTCTTGTCTTATGTTATGCCCAAAACCCCTTTAGAGTTACTTGAGAGAGAATCTAAAGAAAGAACCTAATGACTCGAGAGAGCTAGGTTAGAATCTAGACTCGGGAGAGCGAGATTAGATAGGCATAAGCAAGAGATAGGGACTTAGAGATAAACTCTGTTTGTCAACACTACACCGCATGCACCCTAGGAATAGGAATGATGATATGTGGTCACCTTGTTTGTGTATCATCGCATAGACAAGAATTAGAGGCTTATGTGTAGGCCCTATAGACGCCTCTGCACATACATCGCATGCGTTCTAGCATTAGAAGCCGTAGCATTCGCACCTAGAGGTGGTTTACTATTGTATGAGTGTTGCATGATCGCATTAGTTTGCGTTGACTAGGGTTGCCCTTGCAATTACTCTTAAGTTTTGCAATGAAAACATCTCCGCATTTTATCCATTTTTCCCATTCATACATTTCATGTCAAGGTTTCTCGTATCTCTATTTTTCATGCATATTCTCATTGCGTTGTCTGTTAGATAGGAGTAGGAGTAGGATTAAATTAACAACATCCCCTCCATTCTTTTATTCAACCGCCGCATGCACAATCACCGCAAACATATAGTACAAGTCCCTGTGTTCGACCTTGGATTATCCGAGTAACTTGCGTTCATGTTATACTTGGCGTGAACGCAAGAAAACTTGTGGCAGGACGCATGGTCATCGCATACATTCGATTAACACATTTTTTATTCCAACGCTTGACCATCGACGCATGACTATCAACGCATATCTTAAGAACATGCATCGCATACCTCGTTCAAGGGAAGTTGGTTGTCGAGTAAAATTGACTTCCAATTTCCCCCCACTACTAATATTGAGGAAAATATTCAAGAGATAAAGTTTGAAGTTGAAAATCCAAATTCTTTATCCCTAGAAAATCCTCTTATTTTTGTTGATTCTTTCATTATATATCATGAGCTTTGTCAAATTTTTTTTTCTAATTTTGAGTCTTCTTATTTTTACTTTCCATATATGAAAAATAACAAAAATATTTCTTTTCTTTCAGGAGCTCAAGAGAAAAAGGAAAGCCTATTTGACTTCATAGGTTACATTGATTCAAGTAAGAAGGGTCCTGAAAAATGGGAAAATTTTTATGTGCTTTATAAAAATCTCCCATGTTGTTTAGCTTGAGACATTAAACCTAGTGTTTCTTGCAAGGCAACCCAAGTTTTATTGCTTTATGTTTTTTTAATTATTTCTTTTATTTTTATTTTTTAGGTTGACTTCCATGATATTTCTAATATTTTTCTAGTCTCTCTTACAGGAGCAAGTGCAACACAAAGTACTCTTTTGCAAACCTATTTTAGTAGATTCCGGAACACTCCCATGACTATATCACTTACTTTGAGTGTTTGTTTTATTCTTTTTCATGCATTGGGAACAATGCATCATTCTATGTTTAGGGTGGGAGGCGTACTGCATACTTTTGTGTTTGAGTTGTTTTTATCTTGTTATGCATGTTATTGTGAAAATATTGACGTTATATATGTTAATTTAATGATATGAAATTTGGAGTAACTTTTTCGATTTTTTAGTAGATATGATGTGAGAAAAGTATATATGTATGTTTTTTATGATGATTGTCTATGATGTATTTTGAATATTCATGTAAGATAATTTGCTATGGAAATAAGATAGCATATTTTTTAGTTAAGATTTTTTTAAATCCCTCTTGGAGTCTCCCATATTTTGAGCATGTAATCAATTTAATTTAGAATATTTAACTGAATAAAGAGTTGAAGAAAATATCATTAAAAGAAAGAGTTGAAGAAAAATATGAACTTGTAATGTATATGCATGGATAGGAAAAAATGTCTTTGTTGTGATTAGTTGAGACACTTGGGAATTGACTGGATATGAGTTTGTGCAAAGAATGTGTGAAAGCTAGTGCCCCTAGGTAAAAGAATGCAAGTTTAGGGATCCCTTTTGTGGGTTATTTAGGCATATTAGTTGATATAATACTTTCTTGAATGTTTTGGTGCTTGATGATTGGTGCATGATGCTAGAGTAAGGGAAAACTGGAGAAGTTCAATTAAATGTAAAGTCGGTTTCTGAGTTTCGGATTGGATGTGACTTGCACACACACACATGGGGATGAAAAGATTTGGCCTTAAAATGTTGTAACAAGACATGTGCTTGAATTTTTCTACTTATGGATCTAACATTTTATTCTTACTATTGAGGCATGAATCAATGCATGTATGTCTAGAATTTTCCTTATGGTCTTATACTATTTTTGGTCAAGACTAGTAAAATCTTAAGTTTAGGGTGGTGAAACACATCTAAAATATGTGTTATTTGCCTTAGATTTAGGATGGTTTTTAACATGATTTTATGAGATTTGATGTGTTTGCTAGTGGTTTTTAGGTTTTATATTCGACAATTGAATTATACTCAAAATGAGCCAAAAGGACCAAATTATGCCTAAAGAAGTCAAAACCGAGCAATAGACAAAGAGAGTAAATAATAGAGTTGAAAAAGATCAAACTTCAAAGAGGCAGCACAGCGTAATGTAGAGCATTACAATGCTACCCATTTACGCTGGAGACTCAAAAGCAACATTTTGGATAGCGTTGCAACGCTTCACTAGAGCGTTGCTATGCTACGCTAGTGTCAAGACGCTCCTATCAAGCGTAGCATTACGCTGCAGTAACAATCAGACCAACGTTGCAACGTCTCTTTCGAGCATTATAACACCAGCCTTTCCTAAAGTGGAACTTTGCATTTTTGGAAAATTTCTCCTATTTAACCTAGGGTCTTTTGTCGGCCTCCACTTTGAATTTTGGAATTTTTCAAACCTAGAGAGAGGGTTTAGAGCAGAATATGGAGTATTCATGATGCCGAAGGAGTCGACGATCCTTTGAAAGCTTAATTCATTATAGGAACCCGATTGGAAGCAGGATAACTTCTTCTTTCCCTCTTGTTTATTGGAATCTTTTTTGTATTCTTGCATTCTTGATTTCATTCTATCTATGGAAGCCATGTTAGGCTAAACATCTAGTTCTAGGGTAGATGAGTTCTTACATTTCAATTGTTGAACACATTGCTTCTTGAATGTTAATTTATATTTATGCTTTCTAGAATGATAGTTCTTATTGCTTTTGAATGTTTGATCAATATTTGAATAATTTCATGATTTAGAATCTTGTTTGAACAAGTGAGTTTTAGATTAGATCATGCATGCTAAACTATCGTTTGAACACACTATTGTAGTTGGATAACGATAGAGATTATTGATGAAGGAACGTAATGTCATGCTTCTTAATTTGGTTTCACGATGTTAGTTATTATTTAATTACCAGGAGAACAGATTGTTGGCAAAAGAATCAATCCAGATAAAAGATTTCTAGATTTAAGTGTTGTGTTAATTACTTCAAGAGTCCAGCAATTGTGTTTAATAATATTTTTTTATTAAATATATTCTTTAAAACATCTTTTAGTTGATAATTCTTCATATTCGATCACTTTTATTGCTTTTATAGTTAGTTACATTATCTTACATCAAGACTTGGACTCTAAATAAAATTGAAAAGATCTCTGAATACCTAAAAATATCAATCTGATTTCCAGAGACGATTCTCGCCTTTTATGCCATTTTAATTTACTATAACTTGACCGTGTTCACTTGCGTGCATCACTTACTGCATTGTGAATGTTGGGTTACAAATTGGATAATTTTAAACTTTTGACACTTAGAATTTACTACTTTAAAGTTGTAAGGACCCATTGTTTTGGACATTTAAATTTATGCTATTGAGTTTGTAAGTCGTGTCGTTCATGGTGAAGAGTTTGCCATGTTGGGGACTTGGATTTGGAACAAAAGCTGATGAAAAACGAAGAAGATGGAAGCAATCTGTACCAGAGCGTCGCTGCACCCTTGCCGGACGCTGCACCCTTGCCGCAGTACAACGGTGCTCGAACAAATTCTCGTGGAGCGTTGTGGTGCTCGTCTTGAGCACAGTGCCGCTACGTGAAATTTTGCCCAGCGCTGTTGCGCCTTTGCTACAGTGTCGGGCTGCCCTCCATAGAAAAAGTTAAAGCACAGTGGCACTCTTCAACAGCGCCACTTCGCTCTGCAACTACCCACGCATGTCTAAACGATTTGGAGATCGTGGGTTCGAAGCCTGAAGCAGTTTTTTAGGCAATTTTTTTTGTTGTTTTTGCAAATTTCTTTTATTTTTTTCAATTAATTAAATTAATATAATTTTTATACTAATTTAATTAATTTTAGGGGTACCAAAATTTGGTCCAATTTTACATGTGATGTAGGAATAGTTTTTATATATTACATAATGTATGTCATATATTTATTTTTTTCTAAATCTCATAGGATAAACATTATTCATGCATCATATTTAATATAAATGTTATATTATATAATTGCATGATATAAGCATGTCCATGCATCATATTTAATATAAATATTATATTATATGATAGCATGTATCATTAAGCATATCTATGCATTATATTATAGTATAAATGTTATATTATTGATAGAGTTATGAACATGAAAGCAAAAGCAATTTGAATAAAAAAACACTCTAATTACATTAATTTTAATGATTTATCATGCAAGTTCATATTATTCAAAATTAGAGTTTAGAGTACCATCTTTAACGAACTCCTTGATTGCTCCAATCTATTGATGAAATCTACTCTCATACTTGTTGTAGACTCTACCACAAAAACTTTTTAATGCTCTTGGTCTTAAATTGGATGGTGAGAGGAATTTGGAATTATAAAGGAAATGTACAGAAAACTTCAAAACATAAATTTTCTTCAATTTGTGATTTGTTTTGCATGAACCCTTTTCTTGAATAAAATTAACTATTTTATAGAAAACTAATCATGCAAATCAATTGAACTACAAATTGACACACACAAATCCACTAAATAATTTTGATTAGGTGTTTATCAAATGGATAGTGTGGGAGAAACCCACTATCCAATTTATTTATTCATTTTTCTATTTAATTTAATCAAATTAAATTAATGGAAAATTAATTTGAAATTTGAGAAAAACTTAAATTCAATAATAATTTAAAATAAATAAATAACTAATTAAACATTAATTAATTAATTTAATATCAAATATTTAAAAAAATACCTAATTCAAATATGAATCACCATTCATATATTTAATATTTAAATCAAATTTAAATCTTTTCAACTCTCTAATTTCGTTTAATTCGATAATTAAACGTTAATTATATCATATATAGAATTTCAAACCCTAATTTGAATTTGAACATTTCAAATTCTCTCAACACACTTTTCTAAGGTTTAATCTATTTATGAGTTAATAGATGATCTAATAGACCTACAGATCATGAGCTGATCCGAGATTAATTGGCTAAACTTTTTTAACCGAATTAACCAACACTTGTTAACTACCGAGACATTCCACTAAAGCCCAATAGTTGTACTCTCCTCACTGTAGAAATATTTCTGTCCACGTGTTTTAACCATAATTAGTAAATCGATCCTTTACAGGTTGTTCATAGTTACAACTGGGTCAAAATTACCATTTCACCCTTGTAATACATCTTGCTCTTTAAGTCTTCATAGATTCACTAATGAAAAATTAGTTTATAGTCCTACCAATAAACCGAGTTCCTCTTAGTCATATAGATGGCAAGGCCCCTTAGGAGTAAGTACTTAAGGGAACAACCTATCTACTAATCCTGCAATTGGGTAGGGACTATGTCCCCAGCTATCTACCTAATTTCTAGGTTTTATGTTCGACAATTGAATTCCATCGACCTTAAAATCCATCCACGCATTGTAATTCTTTAGTTTTTCCATATAACGACTGATAATCCTAGCAACCCATCGTTTGTGTGTATTTTGGTGGCCAAGTTGTTTTCGAGAAGAGTAAGGAGAATTTTGAAGCGATTGAATCATGCAGCGAAAGCGATTGAATTGTGCATTTTAGTTTTTTATGGAATGAAAAATAGTAAATAATACATGAAAAAATTAAGCATATGAGATGTTTACCTTTGATGATAACGTTTTCCCGCAAATACTTCTTGGATTGATAAATGTCATCCAACGGTCTTCCTTGTCATGTCTCTTAGTAGGGTCCGGCTTGTAGGAGTCTTTGCGTTGTCAGAAAGTAAGGAAATTGGGAGACAAAAAAAAAAAAAATCTGATAACACTTGTCTTTGTTTTGAGAGAGGCAATAATATGTACAATAACTTCCTTAGGGTTTTTCCCTTTGAGACCACATTAGGTTAAAACCTAATTATTCAATTAATCATTTTAATCTTATATTAAAATAATTGAATTTTTTAATTATATTCAAATGTATTAATCCTATCATATAGTTTTAGTTTGAATCTTATTCATATTAAATAGTTAATATATTTAGATCATATTTAGATACATTTATTCTTTCAGTTTAAATTTAAATCACACTCAAATTAACTATATAATAATAATGTAACATTTTACATTAATGTTTATATTAATTGTACCAAATACAATAAATATATGTTTCCTTAATTTATCTAAATTTAAATATTTCAAATTATTCTCTCAATCACTTTGATCCTTATTGATTTGTTATAAGTTAGCAACGGGACTTTATGCGTCAGGGTTGATGCCTTAAACTCTCGTTGGGTCCTGTAGTTTATAAACACCTGTATTGAACAAACGCTTGTGATGTAATAATATGAGATAGTTTTTCACTGTTGTCTATGAAACATGAGATGTTTTTATTTGCTTTACCACAAACCAATAAACTAAGATCCCTGGTTTTCGTTGTAACTTAAGCATATATGTGGAGACATACAGGTGGATCATGCCTTAAATGATAACTAAAATGGTTTGTAGTATATAGGTATAGGAGGGAAACCTTATCCTGATGACACTACGGATGCGGCCCGCTTTGTAGATAGTTACAAGTGTTTTCACGTGCTACAGATAGTTTGATCTTGATCATTCATGTGGAAACATGCGAGCGGAGACGTCCTATACAAAAAGAGTTTGTATAAGATCGGACCATGAAGTATATAGTCTCATTATATAACATTGTTCATGACAGAGACTTCATTTCACTAGGATGACCATAGGTAACATGACCTTAATCCTGAGTGAGTTGGGAACTTCTGCCTTTTAGGGCGGTCCTTTGATTTGCATGGGTGCGAGTGACCAGATTGTCGACTCAAACCTACCACTTTGGGGATTCGTCTGATTTGGGAGCTAGGAACTCTACTACACAAGATGGAATTCACTATTTTCCTGAAGCAAGGGTAAGTAGATAGATTGCTCCCTTAAGAGTTGATTCCGGGGATTGAACGATGTGGCATCACACACCTTCTCATGGCCCAAGAGGTGTCCACTCATAGTAGGACTATGAGATATTGTTCATTAGAGGGATCAGTGGTACTTAAGAAGTTAGATGTAACTATAGGAGAAAAATGGTAAATTGGCCCAGATGTACATACGAGCATCTGTGAAGGGTTATCGTGCTATTGACTGGTTATATCCGATGGACAAAGAAATATATCTGTGGTGAGAATAGTGCAGCTGTCGGTCTTTAGTGGAGTGTCCGACAGTTACCGAATGGTGGATCTCATGGCTAAAGAGTTTAGTCAGCTATTCACATACTATTGGAGCTTCAAGCTATAGGTCCATAAAGTTCCCTTGGTAGCTCAATTGATTTAGTTGAGAATCAGTTTTTGGGTCATTTTGAAGTGTTCAAATTGATAAGGGGGAGTTTGGTTATATATGATATGATTAAACTAGTTCAATGATATATGATATAGTTGACATGATGTATGAGATACATTAATTGGAGGAAAATGATATAAATGTGATTTATATCAAGTAAAGGAGAAACATGGTTTAAAACTATAAGTTATAAATATAATCTGATAAATTAGTTATTATATTTATTTATAATTAAACAATTATGAGATAATTGTTAGTAGTTTTCTCTATAATTGTGCGTGAAAATGGGAGGTTGCATTCAGTTCTCATAACTGAATGATAAAATGAAAATAGTTTTCATTTTGCTAAAGAATCACATAAGCACTTCACAAGTTGTACACTGTCTACCGTTTAGCTCACGAGAGCCTACGCGATAGCCTCAAGTGTTTCCTAAACGATCGTGTACACGTGCAATTTCCTAAACAATCGTGCAGCTTTTACCAAACGATCTCGTGCTTGAGCGAGATTCACTAAACGATCAAGTAAACGATCAGACCTGATTTACTAAACGATCTTATATCTTTTACTAAACGATCAAGCACAAGTCTATACGATAGATGAAGGAATGATATATCGTGCAACGGAAGACTACATAATCAATAAGCACTTAAACAACATTTAATTTGAGTTTTAAGCATGTTGTTCATATGATATTCATAAGAGGTTTGAAACACATATTACCTTTAAAGATAACCTTCACAGATTCAGCTGAGATCCACCAAGATAGAGTTTTGAAACACCGGGAGTACTACCACCGAGATCTTCTCTACTATGCTCAAGCTGGAACATGTAGTAGAAACACTAAATCAAGTTGAATTGATGAATAACTCAACTAAGGTTTTCAGGTTATCACTTCAGCAAGTATATCACTGAAATTCTCCCCTTTCTTCATGCATGGAGCTTCTTTATATGGGTAGAATTCATACAAATGTATAGAGTTACATGAAGAACAGCTCCAGTTTGAAGATCATTATAAATTAGAAATGGAATTTGGTGACTTTCCAATAAAAATGGTTAGTGGATTTTTCCCAAAAATTGAAAAAATCCACTAACTAAAAAATTATTTCAAAAATTATTTTCATTTTTATTTTTACTTAATTTAGTTTTATAAAATTAATTCAAAAATAATTAATTATATAAGACTAATTTTTTAATTGGTTTTAATTAAAATATAGTAATTAAATTTATATTAATATTAAATTATACATATCTAAATAATCAATATATTTATCATAATTTAAATATTAATTGATTTCCAATTTCGTTTAATTTCAATTAAATTAAACGTTTATAATTGTATCATATACAATTAATCGAAAACTCTAATTCATACATCAATACTCAATTTGTTATTCAATTTAATGAGCTAGTAGAAGGACCTAATGGACCTACAGATCATGAGCTCCAACGATCTGTAATTAATTCGTTAAAACTCTTTAATCAAATTAATTACTATTCGTTAACTATCAAGACACACCACTATAGCTCGATAGTTGTACTCTTCTCACTGTAGATATATTTTTGTCCATATAAACCATAATCAGTAAGTCGGTCCTTCACAGGTCGTTCGTAATTACAACTGGATCAAAATTACCATTTTACCCCTATAAATACATCTCGTTTTTTAAGCTTCTACTAACCCTCTAATGAACAATTTGATGCATAATACGACTTATGAATCATGTCCTTCTCTATCATGAGAAGGTGGAACCCCAATTGTTCAAGACCTAGAATCAGTACTTAAGAGAACAACCTATCTACTAACCCTAAAATGGGTAGGAGTGAATTTCATCTTGCAGGGCTGTGTCCCCAGCTATTCATCCGATCTTATCCCTAAAATGGAAGGCTTATTGAGCAGTGTTATTAGACTACTATCACCCATGTAGATCAAAGGATAATCCCGAATAAACAGGAGTTCATAGCTTGCTCAGGATTATGATCGAGTTATCCTAGGTTAATTAAGTATGAAATAGTCGGTTTTAACAGTAAACGGTCGTTATAAAGAAAAGTGACTATTTCGTGGTCCAGTCTATATGCGAACTCATTGCATAGGATGTCCCCACTCACATGTCTCTACATGAATGATCTGTGGATCACATCATTTGTATAATCTATACAAAATGGGCCGCATCTAATAGTGTTACCAGGATGAGATACCCAATTTTATCCATATACTTATAGACCATTTAAGCTATATATTATTAACTTGATCCTGTTTATGTCACCATATAAAGTTAAAGTATTCATACTATAGCCATGGATATGTTTATTGGATTTTCATAATAGAATGCAAAATCAACAACTTTATTGAATAAAATACATAGAATGTTTAACACAAAATTTATGAACTGCGAGTTCTAGGACATTCCCAACAATAGACACAAACCTCTCCCACTTGCTTGGTCGTTGAGTGCGATTTTCGTTTCCTCCTTGCCTCTACCAAATCCAACAGAGCCCACACCTCCTAGATTCTCACTCCGAGAATACCAAAGTCACTGAGTGATGGTGTTCTAGTTGCTACTTGTTCGTGGAGAAGTCTGTTCGTTTGCTGAGCAACAACGAGAGATTTTGGTAAACGATTGGGTTGTCGTTGTAGCGACAGCGAGAGGTGCTGTTCTTGACGAGAGCGACAGAAAGACAGAAGAAGAGTTCTTCAAAGGTGAGTCTCTCGTTCCTTTATATTTAAATTTTGACAGCATGCCGCAATTTGTTCTGGAATGCATAACTTGTATGTTTGTTTGTGAATGTTTGTATTTGTGTAACAATGAATTTAGAACGATCTTTCTTTCGTTCATAGGTACTCTTTGATAAGAGTTCCTTCAATTGGTATCAGAGCCAGGTTCTGATATTCCAAATCCACTGTTGTATAGAATAGCATTTACACTCTCGGTGGGTAAAGCATGTATGCATTCTATTTAAGTGTTAAATAGTTTTGTGGATGTGGATTAATGGAGTTTTCTGGGATGATGCCTCTGGTTATTTAATTCTTTTACATTCAAAGTTAATTGTAAGGGTCTCTGCGTTTTTGGGCATATTAACTTGCTATCGAGTCTGGAATTCAAAGAGTTTGAGTCAGTTTAAGTCGTTCATGATTAAGCTTCAAGGCAAGGAGTTGTTGTACTTCGAGGAAGAAGAAGACCAAGTGTTGGTCAGGTCATGTAAACAATGGGGTAAAGGATCATTAAGTATGGGATACTTGGCAGCATGGTGAACGCGTGTGCACTAAATGATCGTGTAGCTCAGCAAACTTCATCGCTTCGTTACTGATTACACGATCGTGGAGTAAAGGTTACTTAAGTGTTTGCTCTATGATCGTCTAGACGATCGTACTTCACAACTATATAGTCGTCTAAACGATCGTTTAGACTTGTGTGTTTAATGTTAGTGCGCTAAACGATTAAGTGTGTTATCCTTCATCGCATTGTAAGTGGTACTCGATTGATGCTAAGCGATCATGGATACTCAGCTAGTGATCGGGGAGGTTTCGCCCAAATGATTCAAGACCCGGTTCCTTTGTGAGCTGGTTTGCTCAATCAATCTATATAATAAATAGTATTTTATTTCTGGTTTCGAGGCTAATCATCCCGATCCATTAGTCTTTGGTGAATGTACATAGGATGTATGTTTGATTATATGTCACATGGTATGCCATATACTTGAAATCCCACCTTAGGTTATGCATTGGTCATGCATCATCTCCATATTGTAAGTATTATGATATAGTAGTTTGCATGATTTAAATTACATAAAAGCATGCTCGTGCATCATATAATATAAGAGTTATATTTATAAATGCATTAAGCATAGACATGCATCATCTTTATATTATAAGTGTTATAGTATAAGGGTGTATGGAAGTATGTTTGCTTAGTTCATTACAAGTATATAAGTGTTATATATAGTAATGAATGAACATTACAAGAAGCATGACACATAGGTTAAATTTATAAGAGTTATAAATACCTAGTTGTGCATGGCAATGTGTATGGATTTTGGTTGTTTCTTTTATAAGTTTTATAAGGGAAATTAGAACTAAATCAATAAGAAAGACATGCATGTGAACTTAGGCTTGAATCATGGTTTTAAAAGTGTTTTAAAACATGGTGGAGATAGATCTAAGATCACGGTTCTAATAAGATTAACAACCTAAGGTTTAATCTTTTAATCAGTTTAATAGGATTAAATTGACTAATAAAAGATTAAATATGTAACAAATCTATCTATGAGGGACCTTTTGTCTAAGGTAGGTTCTGTCTAGGCTGGGGTACTTAAGCTGAAGAAAACGGAATACCCCTACCTGGGAACCTACCTGGAAAGGTGAATTAGATAGATTTGATGCATGCATGCAAATTTGAGGACAGTCCGTTAAAGAGTTTAATGAGACTACTTGAACTTATTTAATTTCAAAGACAAGAGTTGTTTTTAGCAAATTAAACAACTTAGATAAAATCAGTAGCTGGATAGTCTAAGTTAATGTACCCCTAGGTAGAACATTCAGTGGGAGGTACTTGGGGTATATGATACTTCATTTAAACCTCTTCGTGTTTCTCCCTTTATGTTCACACCATGAGATCTGGATGATGTCCTAAACTCTCATTGGGTCCTGTAGTTTAATAAACACCTTATGAACAGACGCTTGTGATGTAATAATATGAGATATTCTCTTCAACTATTTCTATGAAACAATGAGATTTTTTTATTTGCTTAACTAACAAACCAATAAACTGATAATCCCTGATTTTCATTGTTTAACTTTAGTATGTATAGTGGAGACATTACAGGTGGAGTCAATGCATTAAGTATAACCAAAAAAATGGTCCTATTCAGTGTAATGGATATAAGAGAGGAAACCTTATCCTTGTGACATAACGGATGACGGCCCAACTTTTGTAGATAGTTACAAGTGTTATGACGTGCTACAGAATGATCTGATTCCTGAACATATCATGTGGAGTACATGTGAGCGGGGGCGTCTTATAGCAAAGGATTTTTGTATAAGAACCGGACCACAAAGTGTATAGTCTCGTTATATACAACACTGTTCATGAAGAGACTTCATTTACTTCATAGGATAACCATAGTAACATGACCTTAATCCTGAGTGAGTTGGGAACTCCTGCCTTTGAGGGTGGTCCTTTGATTTGCATGGGTGCGAGTGG
Source organism: Benincasa hispida (assembly GCF_009727055.1). Lineage (NCBI taxonomy): Eukaryota > Viridiplantae > Streptophyta > Magnoliopsida > Cucurbitales > Cucurbitaceae > Benincasa > Benincasa hispida. The sequence goes on from NC_052357.1 coordinate 35,080,856, forward strand.
CCAAATTCCGAACTCAAACCTACCACTTTGGGGATTCGTTCTGATTTAGGATTTGGAACTCAACTACACAAGGTGGAAATTCAATCCTTCCCCGAAGAAAAAGGTAAGTAGAATAGATTGCTCCCTTAAGGGCTGATTCTGAGAGCTTGAACGATGTGGCACCACACATCTTCTCATGGCCCGTGAGATGTCCCCAATACCTATGAGATATAGTTAATTAGATGGATCAGTGATACCTTAAT
>NC_052357.1:35086811-35091336 GCF_009727055.1 Benincasa hispida
TAAGAAGTTAGATGTAACTACAGGGGCAAAACGGTAAATTAGACCAACTGTACTTATGAGCATCTGTGAAGGGTTATCATATTGTTGACTGGTTATATTTTATGGATACAGAAATATATTTACGAGCATCTTTAGTGGAGTGCCTGGTAGTTAACGGATGGTGGATCTCTTGGTTAAAGAGTTTAGTCAACTATTCACATACCTTTGGAGCTTCAAGCTACAGGTCCATAAGGTCCACTTTGTAGCTCAATGGATTTAAGTTGAGAATCAGTTTTTGGGTCAGTTCGAAGTGTTCAAATTGACAAGAGGGAGTTTGATTATATATGATATGATTAAACTAGTTCAATTATATATGATATAGTTTACATGATGTATGAGATACATTAATGGGAGGAAAATGATATAAATGTGACTTATATCAAGTAAAGGAGAAAAAGACTGTGGTTTAAAACTATAGGTTATAAATATAATATGATAAGTTAGTTATTATATTTATTTATAATTAAACAATTATGAGATAATTGTTTGTGATTTTCTCCATAACCGTGCGTGAAAGTGGGAGGTTGCATTCAGTTCTCATAATTGAAGAATAAAATGAAAATAGTTTTCATTTTGCTAAAGAATTGCAAAATCGCTTCATAAGTTGTACACTACCTATTGTTTAGCTAATGAGAGCCTACATGACAACCTCAAGTGTTTCCTAAACGATCGTGTACACATGCAGTTTCCTAAACAATCGTTCAACTTTTACTAAACGATAACACGCCTGAGCGCACTTTACTAAACAATCGAGTAAATGATCAGACCTGATTTACTTAATGATCGTATACCTTTTACTAAACGATCAAGCACGAGTCTATATGATAGACACAAACCTCTCCTACTTGCTTGGTCGTTAAGTGCGATCGTCATTTCCTCCTTTCTTCTACCAAATGCAACAGAGCCCACACCTCCTGGATTCTCACTCCGAGAAAACCAAGGTCACTGAGTGGTGGTGTCTCAATTATTGCTTGTTCGTAAAGAATTCCATTCGTTTGCTGAGCGATGACGAGAGATTTGGGTAGACAATTGGGTTGTCGTTGCAGCGACAGCGAGAGTGCTGTTCTTGATGAGAGCGAGAGAAAGACAGAAGAAGAGCTCTTCAAAGGTAAGTCTCTCGTTCCTTTGGATTTAAGTTTTAACAGCATGCCGCAATTTGTTCTGAAATGCACTGGTATGTTTGTTTGTGAATGCGTGTATTCCTGTTACAATGAATTTGGAACGATCTTACTTCTGCTCATAGGTACTCTTTGATAAGAGTTCCTTCATTATGGATGTGAAACCCGAATTTCCATTTTCCCTACTTAAACAGGTGATTAAGGGATTAACTAGATGAAAGTTAAATCCTATGTTGAAGGAAAGGAAATTTCTAAGTGTTTAATAGATTTTCCTTGAGTAGCTTTGAGTTAAGCTTTAACTAGTGAAAATTGACTACGTGTTGGACTAAGCATTGCCATGCGTTGGCCATAAGATCTTAGAGAGATTATTTGGGCCAAGGGAGAAGTTGAAGTGGGAGTGACGCATGCCTTGAAGGTTAAACCAATGCATTAGGCTGAATGGATGTGTTGGATGCATTGGATGCATTGGATGCGTTAGATGCATTGGATACGTTGGATGTGTTGGATGATGGATGCGTTGGATGCATTGGATGCATTGGATGATGGATGCGTTGAATGCGTTAGATGATGGATGCGTTGGATGCGTTGGATATGTTGGATGATGGATGCGTTGGATGCGTTGGTGAAGGAAGAAAAATGGAAGGATGTGTTAAAGGGTGGTAGGCGGTTGAAGAATGGCAACCGAGGATGAGGCATTGGGATGGCACAGGGCTGGAGGGTGCCATGCNACCCCTAGGTAGAACATTCAGTGGGAGGTACTTGAGGTATATGATACTTCATTTAAACCTCTTCGTATTTCTCCCTTTATGTTCACACAATGAGATCTATCCTCGGCCTCGTGGCACCCTGGGAGTGCCCCCTAAAGGATGGTGTTTGGGTAGGTCAATATCAAGGTGAATGGAGAAAATGTTCATAGTAAGTGGGAACAGGACGTGCGACAGTATATCCCACGGTCTCTTTCGTTAAATTGGATAACATTTCTGTGCATCACCTCGAGGCACTCTTGGACTGTCCCCCTATATGATGATAGTTTTACACGACTCTTTATCTGATCTCCTATATAGGATAAGGTCGTTTTAGTCTCTTGTCATAATCTTCCTTTTCTCTATGGTAGGCGCATTAAGGTGGGACTCTGGGCCGAAAATGAGGGGTTACACTTACGCGGAATTGTTAAAGGTTAACAGTTCTTGACCGGAAAAAGGTGATTGTTAGGGTCAGTTACAAGAGTTATTTCTGCCTAATGGTTGAGAGTGTCTCATCCCAGTGAAAGGGCATCTGATCACTCCACTAGTTATGTTTTTCCTACCTTGTTGGGGCATCATTGCGAAATAGATGTCTTTTCACTTAGGGTACATGGAAACTATTTTGCTAAAATTAAAATTGGTGTTAAAATGTGGTATTTCATAGACTCATTAAGTTTGTTCGTTTTTTAGAAACGTAAATATGGCTACAGCCACATTAGCTCTATTAAGCGCTGACAAACTGACTGGCGAAAACTACGCTAGTTGGAAACACACGATCACAACCATTTTAATCATCGATGATTTACAGTTCGTCCTTACGGAGGAATGTCCTCCTATTCCACTTCAAAACGCCACTCGAAATGTTCAGAAGGTCTATGAGCGTTGGACATAGGCAAGGAGAAGGCTCGTGCTTACATTTTGGCCAGTCTTAATGACGTTTTGGCCAAGAAGCATGAGCCTATGGTCTCAACGCGTGAGATCATGGAGTCCCTGCGAAGAATATTCGGACAATCGTCTGGACAGCTCAAGTATGAAGCTCTAAAATGCATCTTCAAATCCAAAATGGAGGAAGACACCTTTGTTTGTGAATATGTGTTTAACATGATGGTCCACTTCAATGTGGTGGAGATGAATGGGTCACACATCGATGAGGGCAGCCAGGTTAATATCATCCTGCATTTGTTGTCGGATTGCTTCCTGCACTTTGTTAGTAATGCTATACTGAACAAAGTGGACTATACCCTTACAACTCTCCTCAACGAGTTGCAAACATTCCAATCCTTACTGAAAAGTAAGAAGAATAAGGTTGGTGAGGAAAATGTTGCCTCGTCATCAAAGAAGTTCCATAAGGGTTCCACCTCAGGAAGAAAATCTGCACCTTCTAATTCTAACACTTCCAAGTGGAAGAAGAAGAAGGGTGGTAAAGGGAAGGGGAAAGCACCTGCTAACCCACAGCCTATCGCCCAATGGGGAAGGTGACCAGCACCAGTTGACAAAGAAAAATGTTTCCATTGCAACCAGGATGGGCACTAGAAGAGGAATATGATTTACTAGTTTTTGAAACCTGTTTAGTGGAGAATGATGATTCTGTCTGGATTATTGACTCTAGGGCCACTAATCATGTTTGTTATTCCTTTCAGGGGATTAGATCCTGGCGGCAGCAGGTTGGAGAGATGACAATATGAGTAGGTATCGGACATGTCGTCTCAGTTGTGGTAGTGGGAGGGCTCCAGTTGACTTTATAGAAGATATTTATCATTTTAAATGATGTTTATGTAGTTCTCAAGTTAAAGCAGAACTTAATTTCTGTAAAGTGTCTGATTCAGTGTAAATATACTCTAAATTTTGATTTGAATAAAGTGTTTATTCATAAATATGGAGTTGAAATATGTTCAATAAATCTAGAAAACAACTTGTATATACAAAACCCGTTGGCAACGAGTTCCCTCCATAACATAGAGATGTCTAAAACTGTCGTAACTCAAAATAAACGACAAAAAGTTTCTCCTAAAGAAAATGTCCAACTTTGGCACCTTCGATTAGGACACATCAATCTCAATAGGATTGAGAGATTGGTGAAGAATGGACTTCTAAGCGAGTTAGAGGAAAATTTTTTGTCAGTGTACGAATCTTACCTTGAAGGCAAGATGACTAAAAGACCTTTTACTGGAAAATATTATCGAGCCAAAGAGCCTCTAGAGTTAATGCATTCTGACTTTTGTGGTCCGATAAATGTGCGAGTCAGGGGAGGCTATGAGTATTTCATCACTTTTATTGATGATTACTCTCGATATGGATATGTTTATTTGATGCAACTGGTGGTTTGGAAAATAGAGGTAGATAAATATGCGTTTATCGTGCGTTCTCCATGTGCCGCAGGTCATGCGTTAGACTAAGGAATATGCAATATGTGTTGGATGGCCATGCGTACCTACCACAAGTTTTCTTTCTCTCTTGCCAAGTATAATGAGATTGCAAGTTTCTCGGGTGATCCGAGGTCGAACTCAGGGACTTGTAGCTAAATTTTATGAAGTAAAGTGTTTGCAGCGAAGAATAAAAGAATTTGAAAGTTATGGGCTATGCACTACTCCTACTCCTAACTAACAGATTAAGCAGTGAAAGTAT